>NW_008649902.1:0-28607 GCF_000695815.1 Acanthisitta chloris | reverse complement strand
AATAGCTACGGGCAAAAAATGTTAGTATTTTCCCTGACACAAAAATTAATCACAACCTTTAAGTAAGCCTAACTACAGCAATACTGAAAAACTGAGTCCAGAGACATCTTCACTATCTATTTCTTCCCTATCAACTTTGCTATAGATACCATAACAGAGACAGATGCACAGTATCAAGAAAAGCAGCTCTGAGCGCTGCCGCTGCCAGACTATTGAGCCTCACAATGTACATAAAAAAGTGTTACCCCTGAGGCAAATAAACATAGCAAACACAGTCCTCCAAGAAATACCACACAGTATTGGAAGTTTTATGCTATATTTAAATCTTGTCCTCTCATTTTAATAAGGAAATATTGAT
The DNA here is from genome assembly GCF_000695815.1 of Acanthisitta chloris. NCBI lineage: Eukaryota > Metazoa > Chordata > Aves > Passeriformes > Acanthisittidae > Acanthisitta > Acanthisitta chloris. The sequence continues at coordinate 28,249 of NW_008649902.1, read as the reverse complement.
ACTGAAAGATAAAATTACTCTTCTGATAATTTAAAACAGGCTGTTGATTTTCACAGTAGGACTGTTAAGTGTCCTTTTGAGGTTCCCTAATCCACAGAGCCTCGTAGAGGCAGGACATATCTTTGGAGATGGCTGAACTGAGCAGAAAGGCACAGCTCTCTTGCTGACACTGGGCAAGTTTGCATTCCCTTGTCTGGAAGATGATGGCCTCTTTCACCTTAGCACTGAGACAAGAGTCTCCAGGATCTTGCACAGTGCGGAAACATGGGGTTTTGCAAGTGAAGGTCTTACAGAAGAGTTAGGTATAGCCACCAGATACCACCTCCTAATGAGACACACAGCCAAAGAAGGAATGTTAACCTGTGCACTGCAATTTATTGTTGAACATTTCTCAGATGTAGAAAAATTAAAGCTGCCTCTTTAAAAACATCTTTAGTACTTTCTTTTTACCTGCATGCCAGGACATAAAACTAATTGTTGTAATCCCTGTCTTTAAAAAAAGAAAATTCTATCATGGTAGCTTTCACTTAATGTTATACATTTTAGTTCTGATGTTCAACTTCCTTTTCCTTCTTCATTTCAGCTTTCTGAAACCATCTGCTTTCTGTTAAGATGAATTCTTAAAATCCTGTGAGCTGCTCATATGAAGCGAGTAAAAGTTGGATTTTCTAAAAGAGGCAGAGATTTGCAATGTAAACAACCTATATGCAGCTTATATCTTCATTCAGGTTTATAGCAAGTGGGTGGATGCATTGCATAACTACACTTCAGGAGAGGTAATTAGGTGCTGAAATATGCATTTGCTTGTGTAGTGAACCAAGTGCACTAATCCATACAAACATGCTTATTTTTGTGCTCATAATTGTGTTTCTCTACCTTCTGAAAATGTGTTCTCTTGGGAGAATGAATATTGAAGATTATAAAAGCCCACAAATCCCTTTCACTATTGCTTATAACTTCTGATCTTTGCTATCTCTAGTTACTCTTCACCACTCAGGAGAGTGTAGAGCCCCACTGAAAATATTTAGCATGGCTAGCTAAAGTTGAGAAGGCTTACTAACCAATTCACAAACATTAAAAACAATAATTCCATGGCAAATTGTGTCTGATTTGCTTTCTTTCAATACACTGTATAGCAAACAAGCCAGCTGCAGCCCAGAGGCAGCCTAGTTGAGGCTACACAAGAGGACCACGTGCTTTAATGCACCTGCTGAGATGATCTACAGGCAGGTTCCTGCCCCAGAGCATCACACTGCTCCTACTTGTTTAGACAGTGTTTCTGTTCCCATTGCGTTGGTTCTTCTTGAATGCTGGTCTGCAGGTTACTAATATTAAGACAGCAAATTAATAAGTGTCCGGTTGCAGTGGCCAGTGCCTGTTATCCAATCCAATGCATGGGATTGCCATGGATCAGCAACAAATCAGACATGGCTCCTGTGGCATCTAACTGTGGCTGCACAGCCCAGCCCCATGCCAGTCCAGAACCCATTCATTCCCTTTAAAGCATCTTTAAAGTCTCAATCTGTGCCTCAGACTCCTCATGAATGGCTTATGGACAATAATGCTGTCTAGCCCCTAATTACTGTAATGACAAAATCCTCAGAAAGGAGGTAAAAGATGATTGTGTAACATTATGAAGTACTGCTTTATTCTTTTTTGAAATAAATGAAACATAGATCATTTTAGCATTTAATCACATACATGTCTTTTCCTCTGACATTTTGGCCTAGTTCAGCCCAAAGTTAGTGATTAAGATATTTTGAGGTACCTGAACCTCACTAAGAAATCATTTTAGGTCTTTTGCTTTTAAATAGAGACAGTTGCTTCTGTCTTCCTGAAAGGAGTGGATCACATTGGCAACATTGTTAGTTCCTGATCACCTTGCTTTAGGAGACCTCAGCAATGGTACTCAAATATTTCAGGCAAAGGACAAGTTCATATACATAACTGAACCACAGGTTTATACAGGATCTGTACATCTGATCTTGGTTTGTAGAAAAATAATACAAGAGAGATAGCTGCATTTTCAGACTTTGAATGAGTAATTTCTTATATTATCAAATACACACATGGAAAAATGTAATGTGTTCTATTTCATAAATGATGAGCACAAGCAAGTCTGACTCTGAGAACAGAATGGTTCTAAGTAGCAGCTCTGAGGGAGTAACACTGGCATGGTAAATACAGCTCTCCACAAGAGAACCCCAAATCCTAAAAGCTAATAGAAGGTAATATAAGATATATAAGGTTCTGGATCTTAACCCCATTTAGTTCTGCATTAAACATACAAAACCTGAACAACCATACAGTGTCTGTATTATTAAAATGCCTGTGGTGTGATGTACCTCAGGAGACACTCAAGAAGTTACAAGTTCAAGCACAGGGCAAAGCACTCTTTTTGCCAAACTAATTGGTCACCATAAAAGCACTAAATTAGGTATGTAGTTGAGTTTCAAAAAAAAAAAAGTTGGGGATTGTTAATAAATCTGCCCTCTAATGAGAATATTCTATTACAAAATAATTTGTAAGTATATTAACCTGTAAAAGCAAATTGCTGATGGGTTCATGGGTTGATAGATCATGTTATGGAGAATCATTAAACATGAAAAGTAGTACTCACAACACAGAAAGGGTAGAAACTATAAACTGGAAGCCTGGACTGTGTTTTTTTCCATTACATCAACAGCACACATGCTAGGACACAGATAATAATTTATGGCAGCATTTACACTTTGTTCCCTGTTTAATAATTTTGAACCCTCTTTTCCCTCTTCACATTGTGGAAAAAACCCCAAACAACCCACCACCTTACTTTTTTTTCATCACATATACATTTTTTCATGGTTTTATTATAAATATACATCCTATTTCTTTGGGAAGAATGGATGACTGGAGAGTTAGTGGGACTGTAACATCAGAGGTTTGAGCCTCAGCAATGTGCAAAACAGATTTTTAACCACACTTCAGAATGTTACTTTTCATTCAGGCCCAATTTATTCATTCATTCTTTCTACAAACTAGATTCTAACAATCAGACCAGACACTCTCTTTTAAACCATGCCTTGTATAACTGAGGTCTTTATTCTGGGATATTCAAGAATTCTTCTAAGGCAATTTGTGACCTCAAAGAAGTCCCTAACAGATATTTGATGGGAGGGGAAGCAAGGATGATTTAAGGACTGGAAACCTGAGAACAGTGAACACAGCACCAGAATACTGCAATACACACTGGAGTTTTAAGGTGAGTCAAAGAAAACACTGACCCAGGAACTCTAGACCTGACAACTAAGGAGACTCTCAGGTAAAGCACAAACAACTGTAAGGAAATAGATGAAGGAAGACATGCAGGAAGAAAGAGTCAAGTGACACAGAGATAATTGATTCCAATGAAGCAAGCAGCACAGTTTTTAGGTCCTAACTCAAAGTCAAGGCTTCTCTCCTTAATATTCCACCCATGACATAGACACAAGTGAACAGAGAACGGGCAGGCAGCTAAAGTCACTGGCTGTGTGGGCACTTCTAGCATGTACATTTGTTATTTACAGTGTATATTGCTCACACCATTGCAAAGGCCACTTTTCCTGCAGCATTGTCCCTAGAGCTCACAATGTCTCTCCTCTATTTACTTTGTAGAATCCTTGCGCTATTTTCTGAAGAAACATCCATAGTTTCCCCCAAGCAAGCCACTTGACCAAGGCTCTCCCTGCCAAGTGAAAACACTTTATTTACTCTTTTTTTGGTGTTCTGTGCAAACACATAAAAACAAGAAACAGGCTCAACATAAAGTAAGAGAACCCCAGCATTAACACCAGAGTAACTTCAGTTACTTCAGTTATGCTAGCAGAAAACCATAATACTTAATATTGCTGTCTTTTTTTTTCCCCTGGGGACACACGGTCTTTTCCCAAGAGTGTACAGATAGCTGTCTGCACCAAACACGAACATCCTCTGACCGAGCACTATATTCCGACATCTCTGCAAGTGGAAAAGGGAGATGGAGAGATGCCATTCTTCATGGCATGGTTCCAACACCAGAGCTGCTATCAGCGATATATATTGAAAGGAAGAAGGTGAATCATTTCTTGCTATGAAAAGAACTGTTACTTTGCCATGAATTCCTTTGTTAAAACAAAATTTATTTAGTTTCCATCTTTTTAACAAGCAAAATGTTCTAAGCTGGTATTTTAGAATTTGCTTATGCAAATTCAAAGGAGACCTCTTGGACACACTTCATCATTTCAAAATATACACTTTACACCTAGGAAAATGTATCAAAGCCACAAATGCTTTGGTCAAGAAGTTTCACCCCTCTTGAATTGACTGATGATATCATATGTTCTAGGAATATTTTTATCATCTGGCATGTTGCTCGGCACCATATGGCACAGCACACTGACAAGAGAGAAAGGACTAGTTTTAAATATTATATATATATATAGGTAGATAAAAATAAACGTTACATTTCTATAGAAGTATAAAGACACTATTGCCCATTTCTGTAATTCTTATTACAGTAGGGGCTCATTGTGGAAGGTATGTTTTTTGTCCTAACACAGAAATACAGAACAACTACAGAAGCATAATGCAGAATATTTTCGAAAAAAAAGGAAATGCAACCTCTCAAAGAGAGCTTGAACTGAATGCAACACTTATTTTCTCACTTAGTAATGCTTCTTTTTCCAAGACTTGTAATTATTGTAATAATGACATATTAACCCTTTCTCATGGAATTAATTTCCTGCAGTTAATTCAGACAAACATGTTTTATAGTCACTTATAATTTTTATAGAGCAATAGCTCCAGTTCTGTCAGTACTGGAGGGGATGAAGACTGCTAGTCTTTCCAAGAAAACTTTTTAAAGGTACGATCATGTCATTTGGCATTAATACACAGACGTATTATCTCTCCATTTTCCATCATTATTTGAGGTAAAATGACACGATGAATTGTACAAAATACTGTATTGAATATTTATTTAGTTCAAAATAATACTTTTTTTCCTATTTGGCAAAGGAAATGTGAACCTTTGGGGGTTTTTCTGCGAGGCCACTAACCAGGTAAGATGGAACATTTAGCCCAGAAAAGTGTTCACCATTTTACTGAAAATTCTCTTTTCTTTTTCTCTGCGAAATCTTCTTGGTAATTTTTTGTTCAAACTCAAATACAGCAAGTTCTCATCTTCTCTGACATGGTAACCCAGAATGTGAAAGTGCATCCAGAGAAACAGAAAGTTTAAACATATTCTATACTAATACAAAAACAACCAAATGTCCATGACCACCCCATAGTAATCTTCTGCTGCATTTTTTTTCCTTTATAATTCACCATTTTAAGAACAGGATAATAAACTGAAGAAAAACCTTCTCAAGCCTTTGAGAACATCTTCCTGTCCACTCCCTGTGTCTTCACCACATAAATACTTGTCTGTGTTAGGGCTGTTCCAAAGTACTTTCAGATAACCTAAGCCTGTAAGAAGTCTGACCCAGTGACTGAGTGCTCATTTTCCTTTCACCTCCAGATCCTCCATTTTCTCCCAAGCCCACGCACAAAAGTCTACCACACCTTCACAGATGCTTGTGCATATAAGACAGTACTTTTCAACTTTTCTGCTGTTCAAATCTTTATTAACCCATCCATGCCCACAAAGTATCGTTCCATCCCATAAGCTGCACTCCATGCTCCTCCTGCCTGCCTGTCCTGGCACTGGCATGCTCCCCATCCTTCCACCCAGTCTTGCCATTCTTGATAGGAAGAACTTTTCCCAGTTCCAGACCATGGAAACAGTCTTTCAGTCTCTTTCTCAACAAATCTCCATGTCATTTAAGATCTTACATGAAATTCCTGTGTTTGCCTTATAATTCTTCCTATCATAGTAAATCTGTTGCTAGCATACTACAGTACAAAGACAGCAGACAAAGAGTATGTTCCAACGTCACCTACTCCTTAGAGCTGAAAGGTCAACAGAGCTTGAAATAAATGGTTATATAACATACATTACACACATTACATATCATCAATAGCAAAGCAGTATCATTTGCAAGAACTACAGTTGCCCTTACTCCAGACACTGAAGATCAATGAGGCTGCAGGGCAGCACAAAGCACTGGAACTGCACAGCTCAGAACAGGCTCTGGTAATCAGCAGGGCAGACACTAACACGTCTGAGAGCTCCTTAAGGCTGTCTCTGTGCTTGTTTTGCACCCTTGCCACTCAGCTGAGTTTCCAAGCCTCAACTCTTTATGCTGAATCCTGCATCAGAAGCATGGAGGGGTGGAGGCTCATGACTGAGTATAATTCGCAGATCCTGTGGCCCAACAAAGCCACATTACTGCCCAGTTTCATTGTAGTTTCATTAACTACAGCTCTGCACTTCAGTGGTTTGGGGATTAAGGGGTGATAAAGAAACTGTGCATCAATACTAAAGCTCTTCTCAGACTTCAGGGATGCACTCATCCTCATGCACCTATCCAGTACATGAAAAACAATTCTGCTGTGAGGGGCTTCTCTTTGGGTGCCAGGCAGACAGTCAGAAAACACCATTAGAATTTCCATCTCTTACCATCACTAGAGATACCCTGTTCAAGATGGAGTAACTATGCAGACATACATAGATGAAATAAATCACTGGGCTGGAAGCTGGTATTGAAATAATCTGTAACCATGTCCTGGATTATGTCCAACACAGACGGTTCCTAAACCAACAGTTTTAAAGAACATAGTTTCCAAATGTTATGGGAAAGCCTAGTAGTTGTAACTCATGAAGGTGAAATTAGAAAGAGAGAATGCAAATGAAATTTAGAATGCTACAAGAGGACTTAGATTTCTATTAACCAAAGTGCCAAAGGCTGGAAAATCTACAACTTGGGGCAGCAAAGAACTGAAAACAAACTTTACTAATAAAAACTAAGGACAGAAAAGGATATCCTATGGGTATCATGAAAAATACATAGTCTTACCTCAAAGACTATACTATCCACAGTTTACTTCTAACAGGCACTCTCTTTTGCATTTAATAATTCTCTGTAACCACATCTCTCAACACCTGAGTCAATTAGTTTGTTACAATTGAGCAAGGGCATTTGCAGCCCTCACAGGGAAAAATTCAAAACATGGTAGCACTTGGTAGGAGTTAAAATTAGAGATAACAGAACAAGCGTATTAGAAACAGTGGAAGTTATTGAAAGAAGGAAAACTGAACTTTGCAACAAAGCATGCTGTCTTGGAAACACCAGGAAGGGTATTAGCTATCAGCCAAGGTGGGGCTTGAATTCCTTTCTACATAAATAGGGTTTTAGTCCAAAAAGCCTCTTACAAAGACACTATCTCTAAAGCAGGAAGACAATCAACCACCACATAGGTAAATGAAGAAGACTGCAAAAGCTCAGATAAATGAAAATATTGAGCCTTAGTAGACTTTCATCTTAGAGCAACCACTGGTGACAAGGAAACAACAACCCTGTTATAAACATGGTATTTTAAACACAAGAATGAGGAACAAAAGGAACTGGCTACCAGGAAAGCCATGGGAATGGCCTGGAAGACATACTCTCCAGAAGTATGTTGGCATGGCACCACCAAGTAAAACACCAAGGCCTGCTCAAGCAAACGGACAGAGTAGATGCTCTCTCAGACTCTTGGCTTTATAACCAAAGTGATGACAAATTTCAGCAGCTCATGCTCAGAACAGGCCTAAGTGTAATGAGGCAGCACAGAAATGCCTTCTCAAAAACAGTAATTCAGAAACAACAGCACTCTATCTAGCATTCAGTCCTCCATCTACCATTAATTCTCAAATTTCTTTGCCCCCAGTCCCTCTCACTGCCACCATTTGTTCAGTTCTCTCTCACTGTGACTAATAAATCCCATTGTCTTTCTGATATTTGCTCCTGATCACTTTTTCACCCAGCTCCAGAGGTCTCTGAGTTTTGGTTAAGAAAGGAAGCAATGCAGTTTAACAAGCAGTTACAACACTGAAGTGTCTGTACAGGTTCTGGCCACTATCCAGGGTTTGCAATAAAGGACACCAAACAATTCAAAATACAGTTTAAGTAACATGACAACAAAGTTGAGTCCCAAATTAAACTCTCAAGTGTGCATTTTCAGAACAGTGGAAAAGAAGACAAGTTATCCATAATATCACTTTAACTTCAGCATTTAAGGAAGGATTTGGTATACAGCAAGGGTGTCTCAGCAGGCTTGAAAATCTGGCCTCTAAGGATTATCTTTTCTATAAAGGCCTCATTAAAAAAAATAAATTAAGAGTTCTCTACTGACTGCATTTTCTTAAGCATTTTTTGCAAATTTTAACATCCAGAATAAAACCTTACATTCACTTCTAGAATATTTGTAAATATACTAATATCATTTTACTATGAAAGGACAATTTTATCCATCTTTGATTTTTCTCCCTTTGGAAGTCCTTAGTCTAGACAGAGTTTATCAAACCCATTAGTGTGTGAGAAACTTGTTCTGTAATTTTTATAACTTACCCTAGCACAGGTATGTAATGCAGGTGTGCAACTAGCTACACCTTCTTTCAGTTTCTGAAGTGGTGGAGGAAAGCTAATGAATTGCAGAATTACACAGGAAAATAAAGCCAGACTACTTCATTCAGTATTCCTGGTGCTCAAACTTCAGTTTTGTTTCAGACCAGAAACTTTTTTGCATCTAATACAGCCAAATGTCAGTAATATCCAGTTGAATGGGAAGAACTGAGCCTACCAGAGAAACAAATCCGTAAGAGATACATCAACAACCTGCAGTGATCAGCGATGCCGATAGTCAGGATTTCAGTGACAAATGACAGAATTTCTCCTGTTAAAATCACTGGCAAAATCTCATTTTGATCGATAACATGAACCCCATCAGGTTCAAGGAATTTTATTTATAAAAACTATGTGAAAAATCACATGAAAACTGAATAAAAATTTTCAGTGTATCTAAGCAGTTGTTCAAGGGAGCAGAAAATCTAGCCGTTCGCTGAAATGAAGGACAGATGTATGGTAGCTAAAACTCTGTGAAATACTCTGCAAATCTATGGGTATATATTAGCAACAGAATAAAACACTCTCCTCCAACTTCTGACAAAACTGAAAACATGGAAATAAAGATGTTAGCTAAACAACCCCCTTCTGGAAGAATGCTAATTAACTTTATAGGTTACATTTTCTTGATATACCGAAATCAAAATGACACAGCCATTTGTTTTCCCTGGCAAAGTCATGCACATCACTGATTATTCAGGTTTTGAAAACTGTGTATAATACATACTACCACCTACACAACAGCACAACGCTGACATTTCAGCACAGAACATGTTGAAGCAGTATTTCTGTACTGGAAAAAAAGAACAACTAACAAAGACATTTCCTAGAAGGTATCCATCGAAGAGAAGAGAATAATGTATAAAACATGGGCCTTTGCTTGAGAGCCTGAGGTTACAGATGCCTTTTTCACCACATCATGTTTCCAACATAACAAATCTGGCAGAAGCACCAGGTTGAATAAATGGAAAGTAATTTTCATTTTGATTTTGTGGAGCAAAAAAGACTTATCAACTTCTTGCAGCAATTTTTGTGAGGCAGAGTATATTTAGGGGAATTATAAACAAGTTGACTGAAAATCTTTGTTCCATATTTTTTCTTACTTTAAAATGTATTAATTACTGCAGTCATCACTTTTAAAAAGCCAAAATAAAATGACTGTATTCTTAATATTATATCAACCATCTTCTGTTACTCCTGCTTATGAGGCAGCCTTTACTTTTCATCCATAAAAAATCCAAGGGATCCTATATTGAACATGAGTTCCACACCAATAACTTTCTAATTACTCAGAAAAAAATTAACCAACTCTCTTTATACAACAGGATGATTCCTGTTGAGAGAGGGAGGTACTCTTTGCTCTGCAGGAGCCAGATACACGGGGCATCATCCAAATCCCTGCTGTAAATGGGCAACTTCAGTGAAGTCTGTGAAGTCTATCAGTCAAAGAAATGGAGCAAAGGACATAAAAAACAGTCTGGATCCTCACAGCACCCCTGGCACTAGCATGAGGTTGAGGAACTAGCTGTGCTTTCTAGGTAGAGGTGTATGTCAGGTGCTCTGACACACAAAGCTGAGAAACATGGCAGATGACACAGAATGTGGAATCCCAAGTGTGGACTAACTGCTCACTGAACTCTTGACTAATCATCCTGTTAGGTTAGGAGGTTAAAGTTTCTGACAACACCATATGACTGTGCAATAATAAACTGAATTTTGCCATGAAATATAGTGGTGAACACTCAGCTTTTTTATTTCAGTGGTCTTGTTGAAGTAACAGTGATTTGAGTCCCAATGTGGCGCTATCCTTGCAGTAACAAAGTGAAGAGTCAGCACACTAAACCACAAATGACATGATTTAGAGATCATCAATACAGCACACATACAGCAGGCTTCCACCACTGCCAAAGCTGCAGCACCACAGTCGTGCAAAAGGACATGCGGAGGAGTCAAACCACAAATCTAAAGAAAACCAATGACCAGTCACAGTTTGGTTCCCTTAGCACATTTTGTGGTTTAATAAAAAAAAAAAAAAAAACACCAAAAAGGGGAAAACACAAGCTCAGAAGATCATGTGTGAACTTAGAAAACACATTAATTTCAACACATTAATAAGAAAGAAACTCACTTTAAAGGAGTTGGACTTCACTTCCAGTTACACACAGAGATCTCCGTGTGCCGTAACTGATGACAAATGGTAATTGGCACTAAAGAAAATGGCAATCAATGGAAATCTGTTTTAAACAATAAGAAAGATAGCTTTATCTTTGAAAAGTTAGTGCCATAAAGCAGTAGGCTGACAAGACCTGTGTATTGGTATTATTCAAAAGATATGTATCATGAAACATTCAGCAATATTTTTGACACCAAACAGCACAGATAAATGAATACAAAGCTTAGATCAAAATAAGTATGTACATAGTATCTTCAGGAGTTAAACCCAAGTTAAAGCAAAATTACTTATTTACAAGCATCCATAATGTATCAGTTGTGGTCAATTAGCATACTAAAACTGCAGGAATGTTTGAGTCTGGTAGTAATCAAAGGGTAGTTGGGGGGTAGTAATCAAAGGGTAGTTGGGGATTTTCAGTCTACCACTCTCTTCTTACAAGCTCTCTTTGTTTCTGGAAGTTTTACCACCTATCATACCCCAATTAAACTACCTACCCTACACCTTACTCATCATACACCTGGAGTTACCATCTACTTGCAGTCCTCATTAATTTAGGATAAATTGCCTAGCTGAAAGAGGAATGATTTTAGAGTTGGAATGGAAGCTTTCAGTTCAGGATTGAGCACCAGGATTAGAAGAAGTGATACTCCAGACGGCAAGGACAAAAGGGCTTAGACTCTTCATGACTGTAATGGCAGAAATGTGATCACTGATGCCCTTTTTTTTTTTTTTTGAAAAAAAATAAGCTCATTGTTGCTCTGTTTGCAGGGTTAGGCAAAGATTACTTCCCAGACACTGACTGGGTCCTGTCACACACCCTAAGAGCATGCTGGGATTCCCCCCAGTCTACTTTGCTTCCCTCCTCACAGCTAGTTTCTGTGGGAAGAAATGCACAGAAACACATGCAGATTTCACAACAGAAAAAAACCCATTATTTTTACTACCTACACACTTTTGTTCATACAAGAAGGAACTATCTTGTACTAAAGTGACCAGAAAAACTTCTTAAAAATTCAATGGCAACAAACTGTGCAGCTGAAAACTACATGAAGAGCTTCACATGGGAAGCTCTCAAAAATTCAGGATGGGTTTCATTGAAGAAATTCTATCTCAGTTTCCAGATGCCCACGCCAAACAAAAAATACTACAATGTCACAAAATCTTCGTGGCACAAAAGCCACTTTGCGATATCTGGCAACTCTGTGATTAGTTTTGTCATTATGATTAAAGAAAATTCACATCCGATGTGGTCCACATTTGGAAGACAGAAGTCCTTGACTGTGTTCTGCATCTTATTGCTTACACATAAAAAGAGACTAAAGGCTTCAGCCTTCTCAACCACTGAAACGGAGTACTTTTGTTTTGTGCAAATCAATAGAATTATACCTCCCCATACTTTTCATGGAAGAAGAATATGCTTGAGATTGCTTTTAAAATGCTAGTATCCCACTGGGAAACACCATATCGGACTCATTGACAGATGTGTTTAAGCACAAGCATGCCAGCTTATGGGAAGAAAAATAAAGGCTGAGTTTAGCAGAAGACAGTGAGTGCGCCAACCCTGGCTAACCACAGGCAGCTGCTATCATTACAGACCCAGAAAGGAGTTTGAGAGACAAGTCATTACTTCACAGTGTTAGGAATGAGAAAAAAAAGGTTGCCTTGTGATCAGGGCCATGTGGCCAGTATAATTCCATGCAATCCATAAGGTCAAATACATACAGTATTGCATATAAAGGGAAACCTAGAACCAGCCCCAGCGTTTTAAGCTCTCATCCAGCATGGGTATGTAGATAGAAGTGAAAGTTAACATTTTTTAACTAACCTCAGTTACTAACCAGAAGTGGTCTCATACTCTATGAACTTTGAAATTCTGTTCAAAGTATAAAATTCAAACTGCATTTTTCCCACAGGAATTAGGAGCACTAAGGAGATTAAATATTACTGCATATTCTGCATGATACCCTCAAACCAGAAACTCACATTTGCCTCAGCATAAAAGTGCTGATCTATCAAAAACATTGAGCTTCTGTTCCACTCAGAAGCCCAAGTCTCACTAAAACCAGAAGCTATCCAAAGGCTTAGAGTCATCACTTCAGCAATTCAATGAAATCAGAACACAAGGGAACTCCCATGAGCCCCAACTAAACTTGCAAGTGTCATCCTTTACATGGTGAGGTAAGACACCATGTATGGGTGGTGAAATGGTGAAGATGAGGTCCAGCAAAAGCAAAGAACTCATGCAGTCAGGCAGCATGTCTTTGGCATCAAGATTTCCACTCCTTTCCGTATGGCCTGGTCTGCCCTAATCGTCAGTAAATGTCATGTGAGCAAACATGTCTCAAACAGACATTCTAAGCTGATTCCTCAACCAGAAAGAGCTACCCCTCTAGCCCCAAGTACTGCTGCCACTGCCAGAGGGCTTCTGCAGGCACAGCTGTGGTGAGGAGGGAGAAATCACAAGGCCACGTAATGCAGCCAAGTTCGCAAAACTTCGTTGGTGTTTAAAATGCCACTGAGAGACCCAGAGTCTGCAGTTCTCTCAAAAGCACCCTTAACTACTGTTAAGTAAAGTGAAAATGCAAACCTCCTCCTGTAACAAAAGCCTTAATAGGCTTAATAGAGACAGGACCACAAACCAGAGCATTGCCCCTGCTTCAGAAGCCCACAGCAGGAGGATCTGCTCTGATTTTGAACAGATGATCTTACTGCAATAGTATTTCAGTTGTTACTGGTGTCTTATGAACCACAAAAATGCTAAATCTACACACACTACTTACAGAAGATATTATTTCATCTGGCTGTATGGAAGCTGCAGCTACCATCACAGCTCTATGCTGTGAGCAAATATCTTAAATAAAATCCTGGGCTTGCTGAAATTTGTGGAAAAATCTCAAATGTCTAAAGTAAGGCCAAAAAAGTAATGTTGAAGACTGCAACAATACAAAGTCTGGTAAGTGTCTGTTATCAGTTGTTAAATGCTTTGACATAAGATTAGGAGAATTAAAGGTCTAGAGGTTAGAAAATGCTAGCTGTAGTACATATTTTATAATGAAGAAGAAGATGAGCACAGAAAAAAACAAAAGGGACTTGAGACAAAGAAAGAAAATGCTAGACTGAATGACAGAAAAACGGCCTGAAAAATCAAGGAAGACTTAAATGCACTAGTTTTTTACTCTGTCTAAAACTGTTGAAAATCAGTTTGATCAGCCAGTCAAGAAGATTACACTGATGTCAAGGCAATGACAGAATTATATAAATGAAGAGAATAGTGACGGCTCTAATCCCTTCCCTGGGTAAAGGAAGGAGTCCTGCAGAAAGCAGGTGTGGCAGGAAAGGCAAGAAGCTTCGAATGTCTGCTCTTGACTATGTAAGGACAAAGGGACTACAGCATAGCTCAAGGGCAAAGCTTCAAGCCAGACAAAAATAAATCTCAATATATCTTGAATGAACATAAACCTAGTGAAATTTGTAAACATCAATAATTACAAATTCTATGGTTCATTAAAGTCCATTAAGATTCAATGTAAATTTTCTTCATAAGCCAGAGCACAGGTCTGTCTACCCAGGACTCATGGAGGGTGTCTTCTTCTAGGTACATTCAACTAACAGCTGCCATCTCATTTCTGAGGCTTGAAATCCATTCAATCATATTTTCTTAGGAAGTTCACAAAATGTTATGCTATCCTCATGCTGAAAGTAATTATATGATCCTGGGGTAGGTGAGTGCTTAGGTTGCTGATCAGTACAGTGAGCAAGACTTGGGGAAGAAGATAGATACAAATGGAGAATTGCAGGAGCGTGAGCCTTTGGGCAGGGCAAGTGTTGAAGTCCCTGCCCCTTAGGTCTGCAGAAGTGACAGGGCCCTGGCATGAGCTGAGTTGTTAATGAAGTATGAACTGAGACGGCAAAAGATCAGCCACAACCACAGGATGGGGCAGGAGACTGGATGAAATTTCTCTTCCTGCTGCATGTTGACAATCCCAATTTCGTTCTTTTATTCTCCCTACTGCTGACAGAAAATGCACTCCATCACAACCTACTTTTGGGTTTTATCCTATCAATTGAAAAATCCCACACAAAGAGAACAGAGGGGAAATAAAGGGCAATCAGAGGCACTGGACGTTAAGGAGTCACTCATGTTTGCTGACTGCTATGTTGAGGATCCATGAGGAATTGCCAGGTGACTTACCAACAAAAGTGCTTCAGTTTTTTGTTGTCATTTTGTCTACAGAAAAATCCCTTTACTGGTTCCAGTGTGATAAAAGCAATTAGCAAAACTCACTCAAATGAAAAACGAAGGGTCTCATTAGCCTAGCTTACCCGCTGAGCATAGCAATGGGAATTCATGAGGACAGTTACTATACAGCACAGTGAATTTTGCGAACAGTAAAAAAAGCAAACTGAGAAATCAGATAAAAAAAGCACTCTTAATATCTAGCAGAAAAGAAAACATGAAGCCTGCTGAAAGGGCGAAGAGTGATAAATGCAGACTTTATCCTTTAGTGATATAAATCTAGCACTACCCACCAGCCAAACTCTGCAGTCAGGTTGTAATGATTACCAGCAGATTGCAACAGGGTTTAAAGGACCTTACCTGTATGATAGAATCCAACTGTGCTGGTTGTTTTCCATACACAGAGCTGTTTTGAGAAAATCAGCACGTAAAGTCATGTTTTTTGAGGCTTCTTTGACCAGCCCTACCTTGGAAAATGAAAGAAATGTCCACTGGAACATATTGCCCAGGAAAGTTGTGCACATGTTCAAGGCCAGGCTGGATGGAGCTTTAAGAAATCTGGTCTAGTGGAAGATGTTATTACCCATGGCAGGGAGCTGGAACTAGGTGATCTTTCAGGTCCCTTCCAATCCAAACCGTTCTACGGCTCTATGATATTCCATAGTGACTTACAGTAATATTCATACTTCAGCAGGCAATTAACTAATCTGTCCTTTCCACAATCTTGAGAAATTAACAGACTGCCATGCGCAGGACAGACTATCCAGTACCTTGCTGCCTTTAAAGGAGGTGATTTGATATTTGCCACAAAAAGTAAAAAGAAGCGTATGATACAGCAGGGCTGAAGCTGGAGCCATAACTGGTCGATGCACCTGGACTAAATAGGATACCAGAGCAATTAACTAATCTGTCCTTTCCACAATCTTGAGAAATTAACAGACTGCCATGCGCAGGACAGACTATCCAGTACCTTGCTGCCTTTAAAGGAGGTGATTTGATATTTGCCACAAAAAGTAAAAAGAAGCGTATGATACAGCAGGGCTGAAGCTGGAGCCATAACTGGTCGATGCACCTGGACTAAATAGGATACCAGAAAATCAAATGGTCATGGCTGGGAGACCCAGAGCCTTAGGTCCTGCCCACTGCGAAAAGCTATGGGAGGCAGCAATGTCCTGCACATGTGGAAATCCTAGAGCAGCCTTCACTTTGGAAGCTACCATCACCATAGCACACCACACAGAGGGATTTCCATCTTCCTGTCATCTCCAACGCTGCAGTTTTTCCCTGAGAACTGAAGCCAGTGTGCACTCTTCAATTCAATGTCCAAGGGATCAAAAGCAGATCTCTGTTGGACATTTCTAACACCACCAATTACCTACAACATTACAACTACATGAACACTGGAGGGTTTTTTCTCACATGGTCTGATGATAGAAACTATCTGATGTTCCAGATTAACACATTATACTTGTGCTGAAAACAATTACAAGAAAAATATTCCTGGACTTTCATTTTGATTAAACCGTATCACTACAGTTTAAGTAGCTTTATCCCTTGCATTGCTACATTCATTTGAAACTCTGGAACTGTTGCAACACAATTTGAAGGCATGAGATCAGACACATGCCTGATTCCCAAACAATAGTCTCAGAGGCATTATTAATTACAAGATATGCTGGAATACTGTGCAAAACAAAACAAGATTTGTGTTTTATGTCTAAGCAAAATTTAAAAAAAAAGAAGAAAAAAAAGAATTGTTTCATCTGGTCCCATCTGAATTATCTCTGGTTTTTATAGTCTTGGTTATAGTCTTCCCAAACAAGAAAGCAGAGACTACAGAGCAGCAGCAGGCAGTATATGTAAATTGGTCCTCTCAAACACTCTTGGGATGGGGAGAAAGCATAAAAAGCAAGTTGCTTCAGTCCATATTAAATTGCCAGGAGGGCACAAGTAAATATGTGTCAGATGAGCTTACCCATGCCTTTAAGCAGGTATTTATTTGCAACAGCAGTATTCAATACTTTGAACAGGAGATGACCTTGTTCGTTCATTCTGGATGACATCTGGATGTCATCTGGATGACATCTTTCATCGCTGTTAATTAAATCTTTTCAATGTTTAAAATGATATATGAATCCACTAATGAGACTGAACCCACCCCCCTTTCTAAAAGTAAAAACAGAATGGTAAGAACAACCTACAGAATAAGCACTGGACTACTTACTCATCCCTTCAAAGGAAAAAAAATAAACCAAAGACAGGACACCTTTCCATGCACAATTTTAAGCACAATTGCGTTCAAGCACAATTGAATGTAGCTAATGCAGGAGACATTGCAATGGCCTAGACTAAGTGGGAGGTAAGACTGGATGGGCCACAACTGTGCTTTCTTGGACATCTGCTCTCAAAGGAGAAACACAAAGGTGTGTCCTCCTTCTGCAAAGGAGATTATGAAGCAGGAAGCCTGAACTTTCTTTTGAATGCACCAGATCTCAGCATTGTCTTATTTTAGCTTCTTACCACTGAACAGCCACAGCCTGCATATTTTTATTTTAAAGTCTTCATAACAACAGGTTTTTAAGGCTCTAAATTTATTATAGCTGATGTGGTTCTATCTGAGGAAGTCCACAGGTTATGAAAAAACACCCTTCACTCATAATGTGATAATACCAAGTAGGATCTAGCAGTGTTTTCACTACATAAGATGCAAGAAACTAAACAGCTTATAAAAGAAAAAATAATTCTGACTCATTCACATATGCAAGATTTCTTTGAAGCTTAATTATCATTTTTGTATCTTAAAGCAGCAATGCCAGAAATTGAGCTGTCTGTTCAACCACAAAACCAGACACTGCGCAAGCAGCTGTTTCCCAAGCCAGTGAACACTGACATACAAGGGGAACCTCTCCAGTCCTGCTGTGAACAATTCTGTGTCGCTCCTTAACGGCAACAGATGATTTAACCTGGCTTTAAAGGAGATTATGTGCAAGCTGCTAGGACACAAACTTCAAGTTTCCCTCATTTGGTCCTCAGAAGGAGCCCAGGCTCTGAACCCAGCTTGTTGTACTTGTTCCAGAGCCTGGAAATGAATCTCCATCAGTCACCTATGCTCTGATGGCAACTGTTACTGAAAGGACCAAGCATCTTTTCTGTACTGTTATGCACTATAACCTAAATTTAATCATCAGACACACACATCTAAATCCTACTGCTGTTGAATCAGAATATTTCAAGCATGTATTTAGGGTTAAATATACATACAAGCCTGCCCTCACAGTACTTTCATTTTTCCTCCCAAATATCAATTCAGTGGGTTCATCTTGTTTTAGAATTGGTTCTTGGATGACTCCTGAACTGAGAGACATTTTTACTTCTCATACAGCTACACAGCTGCTACTTTTAAACGAGAATCACAGATGAACATTGCAGTGCAGGCTCTGGCAGCATGCCTCACCCTCAGCTGTAGGTCTTGGAAATTTGCTATTTAAGCAAAACAGTTATCATGTTGAAAACTAACCTAGTCATCTGAAAATCTTTCAAAAATGTGGAAAAAACCCCATCCAACAGAATAACAGGAGTTTTCAAAAGGAATATGGAAGAAACACATAATGCGCTAGAAACATTTTACCATTAGTGGTACCTACCGAAACAAAAGTAAATCTTCCAGGGAGGCTTTTTCTTTCAGCCCTGTAAAAGTCTGGGCTGAGTAAATACCACAGATCAATTTCTGAACAACTGAAGGAAAAAATTAAGCCTTGTCATCTATCCACAGTTTGAGCTATTTTCAGAGAAGCTTCCCAAATGCGTCTACCAAAGCTTCTCATGCTGAAAAACCAGCTGGAGAGAATTAGCATGGCTATGATCTATCACACACCAGAAGCTCTGAAAAGGAACTATTGTAACCTAAAACACCATGCCAGCTCTGAAGAGGAAAACATGGAGCAGTGCTTTCCAGCTAGGGAAGCGATGACCAAACACTACTCTAGCATCAGTTGAGTGGACCAGCAATGGAAGTTGTTCAATTTCTCTCTGAGGAGATGCTAGCAATTGTCTTTCCTTCAATAAGCATCCTGCTTTTGTTATCTACATTAAATAAAAGTATCTAAAAATACTTTGATTTTCCTTGGGGCCCTATTAGAAAGTTGGAGACCGTCTCTCTGGAGCCTTCGGAGACTATAGACTTAGGCTGTGACAAAGGGGCACATCCACCCTTCTGCTGGCATATATACAAAGGGAAAGAAATAGTACAAAAAGACTGAAATACTGACTTACCTGGAACTTAATTTTAATCACCAGATCTCCATCAGTTATGTCTACTGTGCTTTAACAACAGTAGTTTCTCTTCTTAAGGAATATATGGGTTCCTTTTGTTTTGGGGGTTTTTTTAAAGGAAACAGCTGCCAGAGCTAGTAACTGCAAAACTTCTGCATTCTCACAGAGTGCTGAAATGAGACCACTTTTTTCTAAATCCTACACCACTTTAAAAAAGTAATGAAAATGTGGTAATCTTCTATGATAATTTTTTCAACATATTATTCAAAAATTTCTAATTTTGCTCTATATTTTTAGGTGAGGCAAGTGACATAAGAATTTATAATGACCATTCAGGAAAAATCTCGGGAAGGGTATGGAGAAGGAAAGCAATGGGGTATGGAAAGTGCAGGCCACTAAGCAGTTTGCTAATTTTTCTGGGGACCCCCAAGAAATTATAGACAATCACATCTAGCAGTCCTGCATTCTGCCTTAGCCACTAGGAGCAGATTGACTCATACAAATGAGAGCTCCATGGGTGCAGAGTAAGGCTATCAGCAAGGAAAATCGGTAGCTTGTGACAAAGAGGCACAGATTCTCTGACAGATCCCCAAGATGCCATGGGCCAGGAAGGAGGCACTGCTTCAACCTCCCACCATGGACATGAGCCTACAAGGTGTAGCGTTGCATTTGCATTTTCACTGCAGTGTCAGAAAGGGACAGCTGGATGGTGGAGAGGGTACTCCTCTAACATCCCATTTTAGTTTCATTTTGCTCATCTGTTCTTTCTTCACATGCCTCCACAGGGCTTCAGCAAGCCACCCTGAGGTGGCCTGCTGTCAGGACTCCGTGCATACTCTCCAAAATCAACAGGCATGCATCCATTGCATACAGCTAGAACCTCCTACTGCTAGGCCTACAGTATGAGAGAGCATTATTTTTTTAAGAACATTGGAATATTGCTTAGGAAACTACAAGATTAAATCACGAGAAGCACAACCATAGCATTTTTCTGCTGATTTGAATTACGAATAGAAAGTACAAGCAGTTAAGAGGAAACAAGATATGTTCTATACAAGAGCCAAGATTTTTTTTCCTGACATGTGCCAAACAAGGAGAAGAAACAGAAGAATCTGGCATCATTAAAAACAGTTTGTGGAGAAAGGGGCTGAATATCTACAGCCAAGCTCCATGTGGTTTGTAAAGAGGAAACTTTTGTTTTATGGGACTCTCAGTCAGCCAAAATTCTCCCAGACGGCGTGCAAATGGATATTAGCCTAAAAACCTACACGCATCTTGTAGAAGAATCAGTAAACGGTGGGGAGCGAAAAAGAACACTACTGAAGTTTTAAATCAGAATTCAAAATCTGCCTCATGGTTGAAAAAGTTAGTTTACCAAGACAGCTATAATGTCATACATATATGGTAAGTGTCTTGGAAAGGAAAGCCAGCAAGTTAAAGCACAAAACTAAAAGTCAGGAAAACACGTTCCAAGCCTGGCTCCACTACCAAGGAGATCTATAAAACTTGGATAAAAGAGAAAAAGACTGCCAACTTAACTGTGAGATTTTCCTTAAATTCATATAGTGTATTAACATTGCACTTATGCTGTTTCTTTAAGCTTCTGTATTTCCCTCACTTTCTGGCATTACAATGCACCAAGTTAAAAAAGTGACTAGATGGAGTACTGAGGACAGTTATATTATTTTAACAAAACAAGCCCTGCCCAACTTCTTAATCAAAACACTTCACTGAAACAAACAACCCAAAACAAACCCAAACAATTTTATATGGGACCATAATTCTCCAAACTGAGCAACACACTAAAGCGGCTGGCACAATCCAACGGCATCACAGAATCACAAAATCAGTTAGGCTGGAAGGGACCACAGTGGGTCATCTGGTCCAACTTCCCCGCTCAGGCAGAGCCACTCTAGAGCACGTGGCTCAGGATTGCATCCAGACAGTTCTTGAATAACCTCCAGTAAGGTTATTCATAATCCATGACCTCTCTGGACAATCTGTTCCAGTGTGCAGTGACTCGCACAGTAAAGAAATTCTTCCTTGTATTCAAGAACTTGCTGTGCATCAGTTTTTGCCTGTTACGTCTTGCTTTATTGGATTCCACAAGTGAGAAGAGTCTGGCTACATCTTCTTGGCACTCTCCATTTATGTCCTTGAACACATTAATGAGGTCCCCTCTCAGTCACCTTTTCTTGAGACTGAACAGGCCCAACTCCCTCAGCCTCTCCTCATAAGGGGGTACTCCGGTCCCTTAATCATCTTCGTTGCCCCCCAGGAGCTCCATTTCCCTCTTGTACTGAGGAGCCCAGAACTGGACACAATACGTGAGGGCTGAGTAGAGAGGCAGGATCATCTATCAGTACTCTTCTTAATGCATCCCAGGATTCCACTGGCCTTCTTAGCCACAAGGGCACACTGTTGACGAATGCACATCTTGTTGTTCACAAGAACCCCTAGGTCCTTCTCCACAGAGCTGCTCTCCAACAGGTCAGTGCCCAACGTGTACTGGTCCTTGGGGTTAGTCCTCCCCAGGTGCAGGACCCTGCGCTTGCCCTTGTTGAATTTCAGTCGGTTCTGTTCTTCCCATCTCTCCAACCTGCTGAGGTCCCTCTTGCCCTCAAGGTCCCTCTTGCCCTCCCTCTGGCTTAGCTGAATATTGCAAAAATACAGTACCTTGAACTTGCCTTTCAGCATACAGAAGAAAGGGAACGGACAGACAACAGTTCCTAGGCACATGTTGAGCGGCTATACCATGGAAGAATTTTTTTCAGCTTCTCTGACAACCCTCCAAGTGCCCAGTGAAGCATTCATCTGCATTATCCATAGATCACGAGGCCACACTGACCTCCAGTTTACAGTAGGGGAACTGAAGAGGAGGCCACAGGCAAGACTGCAGGCTTGGAACTCATGCAAGTCCCTGCATCCCACTGAAGTCTCTCCTTGCTGGCGGACCTGAAGACTCAGGTAGCCTTGCGGGTCAGGACTCCAGTTGGTCCTGCAGTTGCCTGATGATGTAGCTCTCTAGTTATATCACCAATGATTAAAACACATCAGACAGCAAATTTCACCATCATGCTTAAAAGAGAAATAGTTAATACCTCCTGTAAGAGGGTAAGAGGATTATGGTTTGCTCCTTTGCGTCTTCCTTCACACCAGCCTTTATATGTAAAGCTAAGGTTTACCAACTAGTGTGCTTTCCTCCTCTAAATATAGTGGTACGCATGAATATAATTTTTGAAGCACTCCATATTTGCTGGAGTGGTCCTCCTTCGTACCTTTAGGATTATCAGCTTGGAGGAGGTGGAAGGGTTAATCATTCATTACTTTCTGTAAGCTCTAGTGCATTTGTGTACAGTGTTCTACATGAATGCTCCATGCTTCATGTTGCACTGAAAGCAACCCCCTTTAATACTCACTCTGTAATTTTATTTCCTCCAAAGAATAAAGAAGAAAGCAAAATCAAGCATTCCGAGGGGAAAAAAATAAAATTATAGGCCTTTTCCACAAAGACAGTGGAAGGAAAAAAACACTGTAAAAGTAAAACCCATTGTATTCTAGTGAAAAACCTGGAAACCTGAAGCTAGTAGTTCTTATTGCCACTAAAATATCACCACCTCATAGACACATAGACTTACCGGGATGGGTTCTGGATGCTAATCAAGACCAGACTGGGTACAAAGTTTAAAGCTGAACAACCCCCAATGAAGTAGGCCAAGAAAACTGGGAGGGAAGGGAAACTGTTGCTAGGTGGCAGTGTACCTTAAGCAAAGAATACTGTAAATCACAGATTATTGGGAAAGTTCATTATGTGCTAAAGAGGTCTTGTCTTCAGTGTCATCTTCAAAGCTTTGTTAGGAAGCAGAACCCAAAATGTACATGATACCCAGACTACCTATCAGAACGTTGAAAAGCAGTACTGAAAAGCAAAAAAAAAACCACACCTGTCTTGAGACACACTATTGTGCAAGACCTACGATATAATGGCTCTCCCAGTCTATTAGTGCCATAAGAAAAGCCAAAAGCCAGTGAAGAGAGTCTAGTAAATCTTGAGATTATGGTTTTGCTTACTTCATTTTCTTCTACCTTTGCTAAAGCTCTTACCAGAAGAAGCAAGCAAAGAAATAAGCTTCCACCACATCTTGGCACAGTAGTGAACAGTTAACAGAAAACTCAAGTGTGATGGTGAGAAAGAAAGGTTTTCTAAGGCTACTTAAGAAACAGAACTGTTACTTTTCTGCCTTAAACAGTTTCAGCCTTCAGTCCCTTTCAGAGTGGAGTAAGAGTGGACAATAGCAATAAACAAAAGGAGGTCATGAAAACGTATGCACTTCCTAGAACTCCAATCAAAAGGACGGAGAAAAAGGCCTCTGTAGAAAGCCAAGGTAAGTAGGAAAAGGCCAGATTTTTCTGGTATCCTTCTATCTGTCCTTCCTGATGTTCCCTCCAACTGAAAACTACCTTAACATATTGCCTAAATTAGCAGAAGTGGTAAAAAAGACAGGCTGATGACATCTTGTGAACTACAATTCACTTGGTAAGAGAGCTGTTAGCAAGCTCACAGCTTGTCACAGAGAAGGATAAGACGTTCTTGAAGGCAAAGACAAAATCTATATTCTTTTCAACAATATCTGTCTGGGTTCAAGAGAGCAATTTTTGGTAAAAGTATCTTGGAAGAATGCGGTTGTATAGATTAGATGTATTTTAGAGGATAGAATAAAAGGGAAAAATGAAAGACACTTTTCTCCAACAAGGCTTTAAATCTGTAACTCACATCACAGCAAAATCCTTTCTGAGAAATGTATCAAGTTGCATTAAATTCATTAAAAAGATACCAATTCTTCTATGTTGGCTTTAATCTACAGTTACACTGCTTGAGTTGCTTTATTTAATACCATGTTCTGATGCATTTGAAACTGGTCAGAAACAATATATTAGAATGTACATGTCCCATCAAATGCAGCATAGGAACTCCTCTGCTGCTGTACACTAAAACCCACACAGATTACATGTGCCATATATCATATCACTCTTCAAAAGCAATCCTGACTGTGAAGACCATTCATAATAATTAAAATACCAAGTCTACCAATCTCTAGAATCACCTTTCACTAGACCAGATGGCGCAAAGCCCCATGCAACCTGGCCTTGAACACTTTCAGGGATGGGGTACCCTCAACTTCTCTGGACAACATCTTTCAGTGTCTCACCACCCTCACTGTAAACAATATCTTCTGAATATGTAATCTAAATCTATTTTTCATTTTAAAGCCATAGAATTGCAGAGAGAATAATTGTTACAAACCCTTTCATTGACGTAGCTCACATAGGACGTGTTAACTTTCAAAGCAGATATAAACCTCTGACGACTATTTCCAGGATCGGTCTGTGTTTTATCTGACAAACTCTGGGATGTAAATTTCAGGAGAAGGTTCCAATTTAAATAGATAAATATGGACACAACAATTTTTGTTCCACTTCTCTCCACTGTTCCCTTCCCCAAAGACAGTGGTTTAAATTTGTGGTCAGCCTGAGCCTCTTCCTCATAATTTACAGCATCTGCCTTGCAAGGAGGGAGCCAGAGAATGCCCCAGCCTTGTCCACAAATTGTTGGCTACAATTTGTGTCCATTTTCAGTCATGGACATGCAATAAACACTAGCAGACAAAAATAAGCATCAATTTGATAAAAAAACCTGGAATAGTAGTATGCCTGGATCTCAAGTGCCCTTCCCTGACTTGGGCAGCATCACTGCTGGAAGATGAGTTAGTTTCACCTGTCACATCACCTCCTGCTCTGCAAGTGCACAGCTAGTGGGAAAACAGTTTGAAAACAAACAAACAAAAAACAAACAAACAAACAAAAAAACCAACCCAGATAAAGATGGGGCTGACCTAGACATTTTATGAAGACAGAAGAGAATAATCCATATAAACTCCAGGCTAGGAAGTCGTCAGGTTTTGCCACAGCAGAAACACTTCTGTGTGGCAGCATAAAGGAAGTGCTCTCTGGAGAGAGTCCGGCAAACAGCCTAGGCTGCTCTTCATTAACCAGTAAGATCTCTCTGTAGCATGCAGAAGGCACTGAGACTCATTTGACATTCAAGTTTAACTCAAAATAAATTTTTCTGTGATTACAGAAACTTTTGTTCTACTTGTTTCTTCACCATCTGTGATACAAAACCTGGCAAAGGCTCCAATTAGTTTCCTTTGTGTTATTACTGCCACAAGAACACAAATTATAAACATTTATACAGAAGGAAATTCCTCTTCCTTTCTACCATGTCGCTAAAGAGTAGCTCTAAATACTTCAACAGTAAAACCAGTACTGAACTCACCCTGAAATCTGGTAATACCAGATTACACCAACTTCAGTACAGAAAGAGGCACTGGCAGATTAAGCCAATAAAACACCTCTTCTAACAAAATCTTTTCTCCAGTAAAAAGAACTCAGCATGCGAGGAAACAAAGCAGAAGCACCTCACACCAAGAAAGGTGAGATCCCAAAACATTTGCTTAAGGAACATCAGTGATGGATTTAGGGAGTTTCTTCTCTGGGATATTCAAACCCTCGGCATGCTCCTAGACACGACTCTCAGAGCCACGAAGGTGGTTGTGCATTGCTTCAGTTGAGCAGGACAAAGGCGTCATCCAGCAAAACAAACTTAAACTCTGTAGTGCAAGTTACCACTTAGTGGTGTATATTTACTTACTTAAACTCTCCATCTATATATACACACATCTGATTACTGCAGCTATCCTGATGGAACCCATGCATGTTTGTGGTTAAGATGTCAAATTTGATTATTCTGGTAAAGTTTACCTTGGTACCTTAAACACAACAATCCCAATACAAAGTTTGCACACTTGCATAATCATACCAACATTGGGGTAATATATTAATTTATAAAAAAACACATGTATATGTGGAATAGCAACATTTTTTTCTAGCAAAGGCAAGCTCCACCAAACTAGCATTGTTCACGTTTCTGTCCAAATGGGTATGATCCATGACCAGGAATATAACCTTGACTTTGGTACTTATTTATGCAGTCATTTGCCAACAGTTCCTATGTCAACAGGTTTCCAAATGTTTACGATGGATTCCTGAGGGGGGTGTAGCTGTGGTGTTTGTGAGATTCAAATAGAATAAAAAGAAAGAAGAAATCTGACATGTGGAGGACACATGGGGATGGATAAACAGATAAGGGTCAGATAAGCAAAGGGCTATCACAGACTTGCACCAAATCTGAGATGCATGGGCGAAATACTATCCCTATTTTTTTAATCTACTGCACCCTTAGCACTGCTTTTCTTCCTACAGATCAGAAATGGCTGTTGAAGACACCCAGGCTGCTTCCAAGCATTCCTCCAGACCATGCAGAACTTCTTTTATTCCTTTATGCTAAAAGAAAATTAATTAATTGCACATTTGACTGGAGCAGGATAGTACCTCAACACCAGCATCTTACACTGAGGGCTGCACTGCACAGGTTGATGGGTTTTTCCACTAGTTATTTCCAGCTGCTTGCATGCTACTGCTTTGTACACTTCTTTGAGAAACTGTACAGGATATAAAGTATCTTATTAATCAAACAGCAGTTTGCTTTTTTGGGCAAGACAGCATGCCTTCTTGCTGAGGCCTTCTGTATAATACCATTCTGTGGCAGAAATGTTCAAACAATTTTGCTGTAGACCCTAAAGAGTGCACTTAAAACACTCTACAGCCACAAGGCTTACAAAAACATATAAAATGGGGTTCTTTGATCCTTTTTCCCTTACACTCAGATCTGGCTGAAAACTTTACAAGCAAGGGCTTTGCCTGTTTGCATTTTCAAAAATTCAGGTTTTTACAATTCTACTAGAATTTCCATTAATGACAAGCATAATTTTATAATATGGCCAAGTCAATATAACAGCTTCTAGTCTAAAAATCATGACTCATCCCATTTGGCCTGCCCATGTCCTCCCTGCTCCCCTTTTGTTTTCTGTGCTGATGTTCTTTAGCGAGCTAGACTTGCAGCAAACTAAACCTATTAAAAAAATATAGTTTTTTGGCTGGTTTAACTCCCAGAGTCAGCTCACAGAGGGTCAGATAAGCAACAGGGAGGAGGAGAAAGAGTGACCAGTCAAGCAGCAACTATCCATTTCGTAAACTGAGCTGAAGCATGAAGCCGCATCACAGACTACTCTGTCAAGTAGTTTGTCTTATGGGATGACTCCACTAAAACATTGGGATGGATGTCTTTCATTTATGGAATGGATTGGGCTCCCTAACTCAAATCATGTTAATAATGGTCCCAAAACAGACACCACGGAAATAACCTATTTCTGTTTACAATCAGTGACCAGATGCCTTCTGGGATCAAAACAAGAATTTTCATGGTTCTTCTCTGTTATTTGATTCATTCTATATACGGTCCCAAAGTTAGGACTTATTGGTCTAAAAATTGCCAGACTGCCTTTCTAACTCTGAGAAGCTAGTACTGCATACTATTTTTTTATATGTCCACACCTTCCAAAAGTAACTTTTAATGATTAGGAAAAGTAACGGCTTACTATTTAGAATTAAATTTATTATTCGCTAATCATTTCATCATGCAAATTATACACAAGCAAACAATATAGTGAGTACTGATCCCTCCCCTTCTCCACCAGGCCTTCACACACACTTATTCGTCAGCTGCAGAACAGACACTACAGAGCATCAACTATTGGCTTCTCACTTGATCAAGCATTTCGCTTCATCAAGTGAAAAAATACCTGGGGAAAGGTTAGCATATAAAGTAACAGGTATTCAGAAACAGAAAGAATAGCTCCAGACAATGCTTCTTTCCCCTAGGAAAACCTACGAGCTCGTGTAACTTCTGAGTCTTTACATCGTAAAGTTGAAAGAAACTAAAGGCAACATCCTGAGACACTAACAGAAGTCACTAGAACGTTCATGACCCGAGGTGCGGAGGCTCTGCTTTCGCCACCCTCAGTTACTCATCACACACAGAAGTGGCAGCGAGGGCCGATGTCG
>NW_008649901.1:33553-58756 GCF_000695815.1 Acanthisitta chloris | reverse complement strand
ACAGCCTCTGCAGCCCCAGCTGCCTCCCCTCGGAGCAGCCTCGCCGGGGGAGGAGCATCCCCAAATGCCCAGGGAGAGGAGGCGGCTTCTCCACCTGGAAAGTTAAATGAGTGTGCGAGTCTGTGCCTTAAGATAATTTTGGGTGCAGCCTGGGGATTCGTTTGGCTTTACGGTGCGTTTCAGGTGGCTGCAGGCTGGGAATCTGGGGGAACGATTTGCGGGAATAATCGTAGAATCATAGAATCAGCCGGGTTGGAAGAGACCTCAAAGATCATCGAGTCCAACCCTAAATGCTCTTCACTGTGTCAGTAGGCTGGGGAAAGAAGAGTCCACCTTCCCCACCCTGGGCTCCTCCTAGCAGCCTGATTTTGACCCAAACTGCCAAAGAAAGCAAGAGGAGACCAGCGCAGCATGCTCCAGCCTATGCCCACTCAGTTTCTGGGTCAGATGTCCTTGCCGGGTGATGGTTTTATTTAGACGGAGTAGGTGGTGATGAGATATCATTTGCTGGGCCAACAAAATTACAATGCATGTGGTTTGGGCCTCTGTGAGTCTGTCCTCAATTATTTTTGCTTATTTTGGTGCTTCCCCAAGTCTTTCAGATAGAGTGTCTTCACTCATCTTTTTGTTTTTCCAGGAACAGTCATGAGAATCCAAACTCTAGGCCTCGTCTGACAGCACATCCCTGTGCCAAAAAGGCCAAAGCAGTTGTAACTGCTGCCAGAAATGAGCTTTCAACAGGCCTCTGCAAGAAGAGTCTGAGAAGGAAAAAAACGTCCTTCCCTTCTTTGCCCCCTAAAATGCACATAAACTTTGACCTGAATACAGAGAAAGGCCAGTGGTGGAAAGGGCATGGTGTGGAGTCATGACCTCTGCTAATGGACCTCCTGCTTATGAAGCTGTTCAGTACTGCCACCTGCTCTCCCTAGAGGTATTAAATAAGCAAAACCAAAGTATTAAAAAGTTGTCTAATATACTGGCTCTCACAGGTAGAAAATAGGACTAGATACTTCATGCTCCTCGGGATATGTTAAAGTATTATAAATGTTGCTAATGGTAAATCTCTCATTAGCCTTTCCCGTTATTAAACACCATAGGAGAATCTAAGGTTATTAAACATAGATTTCTGTCACTATTTTAGATGCTGCGGGTTTTCCAAAATACCTCCATGATCTGAAAGATGACACATGAGCTGCAGAAGACCCATATTTTTCCCAAGAAGTGGCTGATTGTCACATAGATGGTCCATAACATAGAATCACAGAATGGATTGGGTTGGAAGGGGCCTTACAGATAATCTAGTTCCAAGCCCCATGCCATGTGTGGGGACACCGTCCATAGATGCTGCGGGTTTTCCAAAATACCTCCATGATCTGAAAGATGACACATGAGCTGCAGAAGACCCATATTTTTCCCAAGAAGTGGCTGATTGTCACATAGATGGTCCATAACATAGAATCACAGAATGGATTGGGTTGGAAGGGGCCTTACAGATAATCTAGTTCCAAGCCCCATGCCATGTGTGGGGACACCGTCCATTAGACCAGGTTTCTCAAAGCTCCATCCAGTCTGGAACACTTCCCTTCCAGGCATGGAGCATCCACAGCTTCTCTAGGCAACCTGTTCCAGTGCCTCACCACCCTCAACATAAAGAATTTCTTCCTAATATCTAACCTAAATATCCCCTCTTTTGGTCAAAAGCCATTCCCCCTTGTCCTGTCACTACATGCCCTTATAAAAAGTCTCTCTCCAGCTGTCTTGTTGCCCCTGCTTAGGTACTGTATAGGCTGCTGTAAGGTGTCCCTAGAGCCTATCATCTAAAATGAGACTAAAACCAGATATTTAGGCAACTTTATCACACCCATGTATCCAACTTTTTCGCCTCATACCTCTGTTAGGTACAGACACTCGAGAAATCTGGGGTCTTTTAAACATCTTCAGTACACAGCTGAAAAGAATTCATGTGGAAGATCACCAAGAATCAGGTAATATTTGAATTAGGACAAGTGTGGGCCGGGAAGTCACTAGAGTTACAGTGGTTGGTTACTGCACCTCTGTGCTCATGCTCCAAGACTTTAGCACAGATTTCACCTGCAATGGAAAAGTCTTCTACACAGGTTTATACAATGTTGCCATAGTTCCTGAACTGATATTAATAATTTGGTGGAAGGAGCATACCCAGTTACTGGCCATCCAAACCTCATGTCCAACTGCAGACTCCAGAAGGCTGTCCACCTCCAACTGTAAACAGGTCAAAACACCTGCTGTCCATGCAAATCCTCTCTGTTGTGAGACTAATTTTAAAGAGAGAAAGAAAGTCACTTGCACTCCAGCAAAATGTATTTTCACTCCAGCAAAATGCATGTTGAGATGACTGGTCACGAAATAGAAAAATAATGAAGAGTATTTATAGGTATGGTATTTCAGAGTAGAG
Organism: Acanthisitta chloris; assembly: GCF_000695815.1. Lineage (NCBI taxonomy): Eukaryota > Metazoa > Chordata > Aves > Passeriformes > Acanthisittidae > Acanthisitta > Acanthisitta chloris. The sequence goes on along the minus strand of NW_008649901.1, from coordinate 56,322 downwards.
CTCTTCTCTTAAGACACAAAGTCTAGGTGTATAATGGGAAAGCCATCTCATCTTCAGACCGGTGTCGAGAAACTATCAAAGTGTCTTCTTAAGAAACGTCTCTCTTCCTGGCTCATCCCTCAATCTAAGGAAATATCTTCAACAAGAACTTAAATCAACAGATAGAGAAAAGAGACTATTCTTAAGCCTTCTAGGATCTATTGCCCCTTTCTTCTTCTCCTCCCTGTGGTTCTGTTTAAAGTGAAACATGTCCAGTGCCGGGAATAATGCAACTAGAGCTTTATTTCTGTCACCAAGAGGAAAGAGGTTTCTTTCTTACTGTGGCAGTTCAGCTTCACCTGAAATCTGATTCACTCTTCCTGCAACATAATGGAGCAAGAAGATTCTCAAACTTCCCTCACAGATTTGACATAGATAACACTTTTTCTGCTAGTTGCAACACTTCATAATCATGTATCATATTAGTGATTATATCAAACCTATACATATGTAATTTAACATAAAATGATAACACCATGGTTAGCAGGTTGCCTCCAGGATAACAAAGAAGCCAAGCATGACACAAAAATATTCTGAGTCCACAAGGTGGGAATAGATGTGTTTGTGTTGAACACAGCTTATCTGAGGGGACTTTTGTTGTATGTATGTTCAATGCACAATTGTCATTAATCTCTGAAAACTGTACTGCTCTAACTGCACTCTGGAAGCAGGCCCTAGAGATATGTGATATGTTTTGTCTAAGGCTGTGCATGTTTTGCCTTGCATTGTGTTCTTTGGACATAATATAATATGATGCCATATAATACAATATTATAATAAGAAAGATTAATATAAGAATTTATACTATTATAGTTGAGTTTAAACTGCCTTCCCTGACTGGTGACTGCTCTATTGACTGGTACAACAGCAAATTCCTCCAGTTTATGCCATGATATGAAAGGAGAAGCAAGTGTCAGCACCTGTAAGTACCACAGAGCCATTAATTTTTGCATTGGGGTGTGTGGATCCATCAGGAGCACAATTGTCTATTCTGTGTTGTGTTTTGCAGCACGCTGGTAACTCAGGTGTTGGGATTCTTGTAGGAGGACTTCACTTCTGCTGGACAAGCACCTGGAGCTGGTGCTGGTGGCCTGGGAAAGTGGTGGTACTCCTGCCATGGAACTTTTTTCTTCCCTTTCTTGAGCACACTGACACTGATTCCATGCTAGACTGGTGTACTTTGATGTGCTTCTGGGTAGAGAGAGGAATGTGGCCAGCTGGAAGAAGACAATAATATTGTCCATTCATTTTTATCCTCTCTGTCAAAGCAGAAAGCTCACAGAGATACGATTGTCCCAGCTCTTTGGAAAGAGATGGATGAAGGCCAGGAAAAAGACCAGTACTACAAATACTGATGTAGTATCAGTACTCAACAGCTTTGATATTTTAGACAGAATCATGATGTTACTGATGAATCATGATGTCACGATGAATTGTGGTATCAGTACCTCACCTCCTCCATGTCATTCTCCATTTCAATGGCTAATGTAGGGAGAAAGACCGCTGAACGCTCTCCAGGGTTCACACAAGTGCTTTTGTCAGTTCACCTGGAAGGTCTCAGAGGAATTGTTTGAGGTCCTGAAGGTCAGTGCCTTCAGAGGTCTGGAGCAACCCTTTCACTTCAGTAACTGGTCTTCTCCTCACTCTTAGCCTGCCTAAATTTATTTTCTGGGCTTAAAATCATGTCATTGTGCATGAGAATTTTCAGGCAGTCTGAATTAAGGACCTTAATAAGGACTGCCTGAATTAAGGAATTCAGGCAGTCCTTATTAAGGACCTTACTTAGCTAAGTAAGCCCCTCAGCTACTGAGATCTGCATCAGTGAAAACTGAAATACTAACACTAACTGAGGACCTCCTGGATCCCAGTTCAGACAACAGGACTACCAACACACAGTTTAAGACCCTAGTACTCTACACTGACTTGAGCTTCCTTTGCAAATTCAAATACCATGTATTTCAAAAGTGCCAAAAACATGAACCACCATGCCATCTCAGGACGGAAACATTATGTACTGTGTCTTGCCAGATACAAATGAAACCAGTATTCTTGACCACTGCTATTACCTTGTGAGTAGGTTCAGCTTAGAATTTAGCAGGACATAAAAGCAATCCTAGTTCTGTGGCTGAGAAAAGTTTTGCCAGTTCTTCTCCCACATCTGAGCATTTGGTTTCATGTAATTAAACATGCCAACAGAAAAAAAATTAGTCCTTTGTCAGATTGGCAGTTAAGCCCTGACTTAAAACCATAACCTCAAGTGTGTTCAATGCTGAAAATCCAATCTGGCTGACATTTTGTCCTGTAACACATGCTGTCGTAATCCCAAATTAAAGGCTGCACTTATGTTGTACCAAGCTAAATTACACACATTTCAGAAACTCTGGCGTGTAAAGGAAGCATTGGGCTACATAAAGATAATTAAAATTTGGTGTCAGACCAAATTTTCAGCCTTCTTTGATGGTGTTTTGAATATTTCTCAGACCTTCAGGGTTATATACATTTCATGGTCTAATTTCTGTTATTCCCTAAGGCACTGGTGCATATTTACCCACTAACAATAATAATTGCTTTGAAACATAATAATTTATAATAGGCATATTATGATCCTCTCAGATTTATTGTGATCTAATCACTAGGCACTTATTTAGGAAATATAAAATCCTTCCAAGACTTTTACCTTGAGATTGGGTACGAATGCACGATGCATAAACACACACTTAAACAGTTCACAGTTTTGTAAGGCGATCCATTCTCCAAAGCTATATATATAAAAAAGTTAATTGAACATTAGCCACCTTTCAAACCTAATTGTGCAGCTTGCTTTAAAGAGAAGAGTTTGCAGAAATGTTTTTGTAAATCAAAGGCTTGTTCAAACTGCAGGCACAGAGAGCAATGGGAAAAGTCAGTTTTGTCTGGATTGTCACTTTCATGATTTTGTGTTTGCAGATCTAATTCAGAATCTAAATGCAGCTCAAATAAAGGGTGTTATCTCCCCATTGATGGCTAAAATTCAGGAGTTTGTTACCTTTGACTGCCTTATCACCGTATCATGTATCAAATCCACTTTTTAATAGTTTGATCATTTGTCCTGTGAGTTTGGTGAACTCTCAAGTATCTCCCACTCCTGTTCAGTGGAGCTATGTCGCACAACAAAGTCAACACACCACATCATTTTTGTTCATAAGAGGCTTTCTATAGTAGTGCTACACCAGCCAGAATGTGCAGTATTCATGCTAAAGGATTAGTGATGATAAATAAGTACAGTAGGGCATAGGTGACAAGAGTCAGAAAATTTGGCAAAATTATAATTGCAGTTTGATATGATGGATTACTTTATTCAGTTATTTCATGTCATGGGATACAGACTTCAGCAGATGAACCTGAGCTGTGACTGGTGTGAGGCAGAGAAACTTTGTGACTGCAACAAGAATGCTTATTACTGCTAATAAAATATGTTGTCCCAAAATTTCCCTAGTGAAAGAATGTCTTCCACCAACATCTCATAATTATGCAATACTCATATTGTGTCACTACCTTCTTTTAAACTTTCGTTTGCAAATATCTGACAGGATGTCTGGCAGTCAGGTTATTTTTTGAACGCAAATTTCAGATTTTATTTGCTACAAGCTAAAGCTTGAAAACATGAACACTGAAGATTATGATGCCAGCATACAAGTAAAATAAATCCAAATCTTTGCAATTTTAAAACCATTTCTGTAATCTTATGGATGCCTTCCTCCTTTTCTTCTTAATTCATATCATTCTTTTAAAACTATTCTTCTCTAAACACACACCTACACAGCCCATTACCTTTGTTTGATATTCACCAGGAAAAAAAAACCTGACAGGCTAGAAAGTAGGCATTTCTTAAGAAACCAGCCAGGTTTTTTACTGGCATTTCCCTTATGTAGTGAAAGTTAAACCATGGGGATGGGTAGAGGTGATTCTTTAATATTAACTAACAAACATATCCCATCCAATGGTTTGATATTCCAGGCATTTCTAAATTTTTCCTACTTAATCCATACTCCATAACACAGAAGAAAATCCTGAAGCAAAATTCTTTTTTGAAGGCATCCCACCAGTCTCACCATCCCATACTTCCTTATGTTGTCCCATCATTGGTTCATCCCTGACATGCCATGCTCAGCAGGAGAAGAAAGCAGCTTAGAGAGGGACTTGATAGGTTTTGGTGCTATGCGAAGTTCTATGGTTCTTTAAGGCCATACTCACACTAACTGTTGACAGATAGGAGGGATACGAAAAAACCACGGGAAGAAGAAAAGGCAGAGGACAGCAAGCCACTGGATTAGGGTGCAAAAATTGGAAAAAGGACTGCTCCACAAGCCTCAGCCATGGCTCCACTCTGGGTACATAGATTTCAGATGTAGACATAATTATGAGTGCCTTAGCTTGTAGGTGTCCATCTTGAGCTATTTCTTAGTATCCTAAATAAATAAACTGTGTGTCAGATAAACTCTCTTTCCATAGTGGTATCAGATTGTCATCCTGAAGCAAAGAACATTACTCCTCTTGACATCAGAGAGAGTTTTTCCTGGGCTTTTTGGCTTTTTTCAGTGGGCAGTAATAAGGACCTCATTAAGCTCTAATCAAAGTCCATTGAAACCTAGATGGACTTTGGGTAAAACCTTCAGAGACAATTAAATATAGATAAATATATAGACAGTTATAGACAAAACAGGCTTTTTGCTGGGATCTGAACTTTCATTATAGATAGGTACTTCCAGGTTAAACACATAAGCAAATGTCCTCACCTCCTCCTTCTTCTCTGCAGCCCTGCGGGTTAGGGCATAGCCTAACCTTACTCCAGTTTCTCTGTTCTCAACTGCTGAGGGACAGTGAACAGATCAGGAAGCCTGTTATTCCAAATCTGAAATTCCAAGTGCATTACTTGTTCAAATTAAGCCATGTGATACTGTTTTAGTTCATTGATTTGACAACTGTGACATTTAAAACAATGTTTCTGATACAGAAACTGCTGGAAAAGCAAATGAAAAATGTCCCAAAAGCAAACCATTGTGGAAAGTAAGCACAGCTGGACACCAGTTCTTTAATAAATTGGGCTGAATATTCCCAGAACAAATTTTCAGTGTTTAGCTGTGTTTTTAAATTGCAAGACTTCTGAACCTGCATGACACCTGGAAAACATACCATCCTCATTCTATCCCAAAACTATTTCAAGAACTTTTCTTGTCTGTACAAACAAAAAGCCTCTGTGTTCAAACAAGATTATCTCTATTTTTTAGTTATAAAGTTTAAAGCTATAATACACAGAAGTCTGAAATAATTTAAGCATCTAGTAGCACAAATATTTGTTTACTGAGGTTTCCAAAACTACCAAAGTTGTCTAAAACACCCTAAAAACATGTGGATGTCGCACCTGGGGACATGGTTTAGTGGTGAACATGGTGGTGCTGGGTTAACGCTTTGACACAATGATCTCAGAGGTCTTTTCCAACCTTAAGAACTCCATAATTCTATGAAAAGTGCCTTTTAAAATGTTATTACCTGCTTGTACCACTACTTTTTGCCTTCCCATCTCCTGTCTTCTCCTGTCCCATTGTTTCCATTGCCAGCCTTTGTTCCTTTACTTTCCTCCAAATGCCAGACTAAAAATACTTCCCTTCTGCTTTCCCCACCTACATCTCAGCATGCTGACCGTACCTTCACCTGGATTCCCAAGTCCATTCAAAATACATGCAAACAGACAGTGAGGGATACTGCTGTGCAGTTTGATCATGTAAGCAACAATGGTCTAGTGTACCTCTAAGATGCAAAGGCACCATAAAAATAGAGAGGAAAAAAAGGTGGTGTTCTCATTCCTCCTAAATGAAGTAAGAGGTTGTCATGGTAGCTCAGTTTCCACACTCTCTCCCTGCCCAATTTGTTGGCCAGTCTGCTCTTCCTTCCCCACTCATCCATAGAGGAGTTGAAAAGGGCAGAACCCAAGCAGCACAAAATGGGAGTGAGTCTTGTAAAGACAATGAAACAAAATGAATCGACATAAGTAAAATAATCCTAAAACAATGACAGCTCTCTTTATTGTAAAAACTGAGATGATAAAACGGATAGTAAAACTTTTAATCACCTCTTTACCACAGTGCAAGACTGCTGCTGTCAGGGTCCTGCAGTCAAGCTGTGGCCAGGCTAAGCTGGTTTTTTAGAGTTTCATTCTTCATCTGCAGATTTCAGGAACGAAAGGATTGTTCCTAGGAGAGGAAGTTAAAATTTAAGTTGCCCAATTTCTTCCTTAGGCTGGCATAAATGAAAAGTATCAATTGAGCTAGGCTGGTTGGGAAGAGATGAAAATCTGGTCTGCAGTCTTTAAAAGAAAATGCATTTCTATTGTACATTATTAGAAAATTAATTTTTGTTGCCTCCATAAGACAACCATAAGAAAGGAAGGAAAAATAAAAAGTTCAAATTACTGTTCTATGTCCTACGGTCTCTTTTTGCGGTACCATTCAGTCATCAGTCCTAAAATAAGGTTCTCCAAGGCTGCAAAGAACTCCAGCTTTGGAGGAATCCCAAATTTGTGGCCAGAAGCCCAGGGTCGCGACAACTCACCAGGAAAAAAAAGGCAGACTTCCACCACAAATCTGTCAAACTTGAAACATGTCCATGAAGCATTTCAAGTTAAACTAATAGTCTCTTTTTGAATTTTGTCCTGGCTCTACTCAGGAGACCTGTAGTTGCACCAGATGATTTCTGTAAGTGAAGAACAGGGAACCCTGAGTTGAAATCATCCAATTTTTGATACAGATGATCTGCGAAGTCCTGTCAGCATCTGGCCTGAGGGGGTTCCAGCTCTTCATTTGCCATTTATAAATTTTTCCCCTACATTTATTTCAAACACACAGTCTTTCTCCTCTTTTAGTCTTGGACACATTTCATGAACTGAATGCCGGCTGCCACTCCTGATGACTGACTGATGAAGCCTGCTTCTATTTCTAAATTAAAACTGAGAGCAGACTACATACAGCATGTCTGAGCCAGGCCAGGATGAGAGGGATGCTTGACTGAGAGGAACGGTTGTAGTAGAGAAGGGGCAAGTCATACATCCTGGGGCTGGTCATTTGGGACAGACCGCTGTGCCCTTTACCAATAAAAGAGGAACAAAATTACCCCTCTCCCTGCCGCTCCACAGCTCCATAACACAGAAGAGGGGAAAGAGAAGAAGGTATTTGGAGCATCCATCCACCCTATAGATCCTGGAGCCCATACCCCAGTGTTATGCCCAGGTCATGCTGCTACATCCCAGCAGCAGCTCTCCTGGGAGAACAGGGGCCTCCAGGCTGCTACTGTATGTCTGACAGAGTTGGTAGGCAAACTAAGATGGATGTGAAACTACTTCTCCTAGCACAAGAGGGAAAAAGATTAAAACAAATGGGCAACAGGATGGCTAATAGCGCTGGTACAAGCACTGGCAATAGCAGCTGTAATAGAGTCAGCCTTGGAGCGAGCTGCAGAGTGGTGATGTTACTTTATTCTTTGTAATGATCAGTGTTAACTAATATTTGTCTGCTGAATGCCTACAGGTCTTTGTCAAGGATCAGGCCTCCACTATGGCTGGCCCTGAATACAACCTAATAAAAAGTCACCATCCTCTAGAGCTTGAAATTGAAGCACAAGTCAAAAGACAGTAAGTGAATTCTGTGAAGAAACAGGTGGACCCCAGGGTAACAATGAGACAAATGTGTGATGACATGGCCTGAAAGTGGCCAAACAGTTACATGCAAGAGGATGAGAAATGCTGCTATTTCTGTTAATTTGAAGAATCCCTTGGACAGTCTATCTAAGTTAAAGTTGCCAGGTCTTTTGATGCCTTTTCAGAGTTGAAGTCCGCCTCCTGGTAAGCAGCTGTCAGGAAGGCAGTGACAAGGTAGCCTCTCTCTCAAGGTGACGTGAAGCGAATGTCGGAGCAGCAATGTTGATACCTAAGGCTAACTCTCTGCATATAGTCCATTTGAACTACATCTTACAGAAGCCAAACTGGACTTCCCAGGCAGCTAATAAAAGAGATTTGTCTTCTGTACAAACTGGCTGCTGCCAAATGGCCACTGCAGAGTGAGCGACCAGTCCTTCTGCAGGATCACACTCTTCAGAAAAAAAAAAGATGGTTTTGCTGTCTCTACTGACCAGCTCTGTACCGAAATGGGAAAGGTTCCATATGTGTAATAGGAGCTCAGAGACCATGGTAATGAGTATGGTGTAAAAAATGATAGATAGGTGGATGGACAGATACCTCTTTATCATTCCTCGGAGCCATCCAATTTCCCCAGGCACAGAGTACACCCCGGAGATTTGGGTTTAAGGCAGAGAAAGCTTTACACGATGGATTGAGTGTTGTGTAAATATGTAAATAAAGAATAGCTCTTTAATTTTTTATGAGGAGTGCATTTTAAAGCCTTGCTTTGGTCTCCTTACTCAGGCAAAATTGCCACCTAACAAAATGGCAGTCATACCTGAACAAACATAACTATGTTCTGCACATAAAACATCTGTATTAAAAATGTACTAATGAAAAAATATTTGGATAATATTAAGAAAAGCAAAACACTTGTGCCGAACATCAGATGAAAGCTTCCTGGGGTATGAAGTGCATTCGGCTATCAAGATTCTCCTTGTAGGCCACATGCTGCGTGCTGACCTGCTCGAATCCCAAATAAACAGGCTTTACACGGGGAAGCTAACAGGGTTCAGGGGCAAGTGGAGTGTCAGAGCCACCCTACTGCCACATGTGACGTGTCTCGAGGCAATCTGTGCACAGCAGCATGCATTGGTACAGGACTGAGTGTTTCAGCAGCACAAATGGCACCTGAGCCTCCAAAAGATGCTGGGCCCTCAATACCCCTACTGGGCATGACTGTCAAGAAAGCCTGTGATGGGGTTTAAGCACACAAGGTCCCAGAGTGGAAGCTGCAGTGACACCAAACTGACAGAGGGAATTGGAGGGCTAATCCATGCCCGTTGGCACTGTCTGAGCTGTCTGTATGGTGCTGGCGTCCCAGGTAGGCACATCTGTACCCTGTGTCTCAAACATACAGCCTGCACCTTGGTATGCTACCTCAGGAATCTCTGATGGAACCCTAGGTTTTTTTTGGTTGTGTATCCCATACAACTGGTTTCCTCTGCCATGACAGTGTCCCCACGCAATCCCTCTGCCAGCATTGCAAGGAGACCTGCACAGCTCAGTTCCCAACTGCACAGAGGAACCAGCATTCTCCAGCCTTCCCCTATCCTGGTCTGCCTTTACACACTGAAACTGGGAAGGGAGAGGAAGGGAGCCCCCAAAGCAATGCATTGCAAGTGATTTATATGGAGGGTGGCTATGTCAAAGCAATGTTATGCAACTGGGAACAATCCTGAGCTGATAGGAGCACAGACAACATGGTCAACTCATAGTTGTTCTATTCACCCTCCAGGATCTCCAGCAAGATGTGAAAGGTTTCAGCAATTGATCACCATCATTCAAAGGAAATTTATTTATTTTTTTAACAGAGCTCTTGTTCTGCTTGCATATAAGAAAAAAAAATCTCAGAACTGTTTTTCTGCAAGAAGTCCAAGTGTAAATACAATGCATAGAGAATTTCTGCCATTAAAACCACCCTTGCTTTGTTCATCACACCAAAGACACAGTGTTCTGCCTAACTAAAGGTCACAAAACAGCAGAAATTTGAATGCTTTTATCAGCAATCCAGGAGATTTCACATGAAGCCCGTAACCCATCCAGTAAACATACATACATACATGCATATATACCGATACTTAGATACATACACATACACACAATAAAGGAGGAAATGCTTCCTTCAATAGCATGACCTTGTTGTTTTGTACCACTGTTTAAGAAAGGGATTATTAATGAAGCCAGCAGAAGTACAGCAGTGTTTGTTAAGGCAGCAAAAACACCCAATCCTCCTCTTTTTCAGCTGAACTGAAACACTCACATACATCCACACTCTTGCAGTGTTTAGGTGTAAATAACACCCGGTGTGTACAAAGCTCCCCCTTTCATATTCATTACTGTCATAGCTTTGAAAGGAAAAAAGCAGAGGTCATTTATTAGAGGTTACTTTTCATGCAAAACACCCTGTGGTTGCTGTCATTCAGAACTACTTAGTCTACGCCCTCAGTCATCTATTAGCAGGGCTTCAGGTCATAACCTTTAGTGGCATTTGGAATCCCAGAACCTCTGATTAGTGCAGGATTTACATATCCTTCAGTAAAAAATGCTCGGCTATAGAAATGCATGAAGTGTTGTAAATTTGTTTGGCCTTTTGTCTGGAATACATATGAACTCTGCATTCAAAGTAGGGTGCATTAAACTATATTTGTTTATCGCATTATAGCTCCTCTATTAACATGGCATCAGTTAACCCATTAAAGACAAAATGTCCTTTCAAAGTGGGCTCATAATTGAGCACGGAGAGGAGGTGGATGCCGGTGCAATTAATAGGTTCAGATGAAATGAGTCAACTGTTGGTGCTTCTTTAGGCCTGTTATATTTTGCTTAGAGAAGTAGCCATGACTGTACCAAGTTGGATTTAATGGTCTCTGCTGGGATCCGTATCATGAAATTTTATTAGAAGGCGCAAGAATACTACTGAGTTGCTGTCTTGCCAGATGGTAGCAAGGTGTAACCTATCACACACAGTTTTTGAGTTTCAGTAGCACAGAAACATCATTCATTTGCAACACAGGATCAATACATGCTATTTTTTTGATGCTGAAATATAGAAATAAAGCCATATTACACTGTTCTTCTAACAGAAATGTCATTAACAAGCATTAGCATGACTAATTGGCTGATTAACTCAGCAGAGAGGATTTGTCAAACAATACTAAGCCGGTTTCCCAGATATTTGAATACTTGGGGTGCTCTTCTACATTCTCATGTATTTCAAGAAAAACATTTTTAAGGGTGTAACATTCACGGCACATGTCTGGAATCAGTCATGTGTGTGTTTGAGACGACCTCAACTGATCTGAAGTTCTCTAAGTCATACACAGTGAGAACCATCTATGTTTTATTCGGGTTTGTTACGACTCTATTGCCTGGACATGAATTCTAATAGTGATAACAAAGTGGTTCCCTGGTGCAGCAGGGGCTTCTCTATACCATCACAGAGCTTCACCAGGATGATCCAAACTTTGAGTCAAATGAAATTCCAGCCAGAAAATCATTTAGCCTGTGGTCTTCCTCCTGAGGTAGTTAATTTGGATGTCAGTGAGTGCCAGTGAATACACAGCAACCAGAATACTTGACAGGAGTATTTTACACACATACTTTGTGAGTTTGGTTGGTTATTTGTCCACTCTAAGTAAAGCTGGAGACATTTTCACTATAAATTTACTGAAATAAATATTACTAATACCTCCTTACATTAAATGAATACATGACCATGCATACTGGCTGGTGGACATCCTTGGCCCCCAGTTCCTTTGAATTTACAATCCAACTGAGAGCTGACACTTAGAAGTCAGTCTCAAAATTCTTTGTTCAAAGAGCAACCTCAGCCACCTCCCTGCCAAATCCAGCGTTATTTCTGGACATCTCAGTGTTATGTAAACTCAGATGTGAGAAGAATTCTTTGATGTCTTGGAAATATCAATTGGAGACAGTCTGAAGGGATGCTCGCTGCATGGACAGAGCTTTGGCAAACTGATACATGGTCAGCAAAGAGGACATTACCTCCGCAGGTCTATCACATGTCAACATCCAAATGACTGTCCAGTTCTGTAGGTAATTTTTGACTGGCCTGACATCCTGAGCATGAAACTCGACTTTTGATGTCACAGCTGTGGATTGCTTCATCCAGAGACTGCAGCTGTGGAGGAATGAGGCCAGGCATTTAAATGTATCTCCTGGTTTAAATTAAACTCAGCTTTAAGAGGCAGAGAAACTCCACATTTGAGTGACTTGCTGTAATGGTTTGGAACCAATCCACCCCCAAAAAGAGCAGAAGGACACAATCTCACCTGTAAGTTGGCAGCAATGGGGAAAGCCTGTGAACATATGAACTGTATCTCAGGTGATAGTAAACTTGACTTTTTCAATTCAAGAAAGTATTTTAAGACATTAGGGGCTGAAATTGAGAGCACGGATCTAGTCACAGACCAAGAAGAAAACTTGACCCTTTGGCTCTTTCTTAGCACAGAGAGGCAATACCTTTTCGATCATAAGAGACATAAAAAAGTCTATCTGTGACAGGAAGAAGGCTGAAATACTTACCTAGAATATGTCATTTTCCTGAAACATCGGGATATGGATGTATATGCTGGCATAGATATCTTCACTGATCAGACTTCAGAAGCCCTCAGGGTTACCAAACTCAGCAGGGTGGAATCACATGTGCCCATCTTATTTTACCTTTCATATATCCAAGCAGAACAGAGTAAAGGCAGATAGCAATTTTCCACTTTGCAGGATCAGAAAAGGGAATGACAGAGTCAACAATCACATGAGCTCAGGAGCAAAGCTGAGGACATCTCCTATGGGAATCTCAGCTGGAGAATGATCAACCACAGGACACACTGAAAACAATATCAAGGGTCTTGCCATGTCTCCCATTCATTTTTTGAAAGCCTGAAATGCTACTGATTCTCCAAGACTGTACTCAGAAGTTGTAGGAGGCAGAACACTGCCAAGGGAACATGATTTCTGATATACCTGACCCACAACAGAGAGAGCCTCAAATGCACAAGAAAGGCTGTGTGCCACTCTCATCTAGATGTGCCACTGCCCCAGTGCACATTAATACCTAGAGTAAACAACACATTAAAAGTTCATTGGTAGCTGTCAAGGTCACTCTGCAGGGACACAGATGAGAGATGGTTTTCTGAGCTTTCACGGGATTTCAGAAAAAATACTCATCAGTCAGCCTCCGATGACAAAAGAAGCTTCATGCATGGGACAGTGCTCACTACCCACAGAATAAGAGCCCTGGGGGACATATCAAGGGTAAGGAAGGATTAATAATGGGAAACAATGAAAAGTAATAGAGAATGGAAAGGAAGAAGTAGTAAAAGATATGGAGGAATGGGATCAAAGCAGTAAAATCACTTTGAAAGCAAACTTTCTCACATGGTTGGTTGAAAAGAACAGATGGCATACGGACACCCCTTATTACAGCTGCTTGTCAGTGCAAGTAAGAAGACAAGCTATCTCTGAGTGCGATGACTTGCATGCCTGTGGCATGCACATTTATTCAAAGTTAAAACGGTCAAAGTGAGCAGCACACCAAAACAGAGATTTTTTTTGGTAATATGAAGAAAGAGAACTGCAAAACTCTATTCCACAGTAATAGAAAAGATCAGTAGCTCCAGCAATTTCTAAGAGAACTTACTTTCAGCAGTTAATCTTCATTCATCAAAGTTTTTACATCAACTTTTGACGGTTGAACAGCAACAGAACTCTAGGCCACCTTTAGTTAAGATGAAACACAAATGTTTTTCTAAAATGAGACCCAAGGAGACCATCTGTTTAAATAGAAGTCACAGAATGCTTTGTGACCAGCTTCAGTGAGACATGACCGAATCCAATGCTGCAGAGTTACAAATTGCAATTTTTAAAAAAATGAAATCAATTTACAAATCATTTCATTAAGATAAATACAATATTAACTCAAATAAATCCTCTACCCTTTGTTTTCCTCAAAACCTTGTTATTTCAAAGTATAATATTCAGGAAAATATTCAGTTCATGTTTAAACTGAAGATGATAAATAAATTCAAGCATTGGTCTGTCCTTGCAACCGAACTGGAGGAGCCACTGTTGAGGTCAGCACTAGAGGAGTTGCCACCAGTTCCCTGCCATGTCCCATCAGTTACTCATGCACTTATGATGTACCAGACACCCACTGTGATTTAGTTAAATGAGATGTTTTTAGCTTCTGTTGGTCCTTGAATGTGAGTCTCATTTTCTCAACTAAATAAGGAAATAAAATGAAATACAATTTTAGTCTACTTTCCACCATAAGTCAGAGTTTTGTGTTTGTATATACAGACATATATATCCATACATTCGTATGATTTTTAGTAGGTTATTCTGATTATCTGCCTTACAGCTGCAGCACATTCACTGTGGTTAAGAACGCTGCGACCTTCCCCTGCATAGAAGACTGTGACTGCAAGAGCAGAAGTCACATCCATATGTTCTCCCCTGTGTTTCTCCCTCCTCTGCTTCAGTATTCCCCCACATCCTGACACTTGCTCAGACAAGAAGGTCTGATAATTTTCCCACTTCACAGGTTAACTCATTTTATTACACCACCATTCTTCAAAATTTGCCACCCCTGCCCATGTTTGCAGTGCCTGTGCACTGCAGCACTTTCAAATATAACTCTCTTCTGTCTTAGGGGCTTGTGCATTGACCTTATCAACTTCCCTTCGAACGACAGTCATAAACAGCACTTTAAACACCAGATTTATTTAAAAATGAAGTGATCAAGAGAGCAAAGCACAACCAGGGCTCAGGGAACATGTTTTTTCTCTCTGGCTCTCCCACTGACTGGCTATTAAGACTTTAGGCAAGTTACTGAGTTTCTGTGTGCTTAAGTTCAGCACTCACATTTCTCTCTAAGCTTCAGTCTCAGAGACAAGGACTGTCTTTTACTCCAGATTTGTAAAATGAGTGGCACAGTAAAGCCTTGTTAGTATCTGGGATCTGTAGCTATTACAGCAATACCACAAACGCTGTTAACATTTCATAATCAAATACTGCACTGCTAATGTATTTAGCACCCGACAGTCAAGTAACGTAATAGGTCCCTGCTACATAATCAAGGTTAGATTTCACTTTTAACAATAACACTGAAAAAGTCATCTGAGTGTGGAAACCATGGCGGACTTGAAATACAGTCTCTGTGACATTTCCCTGGCTTACACAAGCATTTTCTGCCTTCCATCTGAGCTGCCATGCCCTGACTTGTTTGCCTTCATAACAGAAGGGGTGGTGGGCTCAGGGTCACAGAGGCCACAGGACTTTTTGTCAGCCCAGTGCATGGGCAGGGTGGGTGCTTCTGCCTGAAAAAGGTGTTATGTAGAAATATCCTTACTCAGCAGATGGCTGAGTGAAGCTGCTCAGCAGAGCAGGCTGTAGCAGAGGTAAACAAGTGGAAATAAGGGAGAGGAAAACACTACTTCCTAGCTGGCCCTGCAACACTGTGTCCAGCCAGGATTCTACTGTCCCCTCGTGCAAAGATGAGGTCGCAGTAGCTATGCAAACATCTACTGACCTCACTGCAAGACAGAAACCTGTGTCAGACATAAAGTAGGTAACTAATGCCAAAGGCATGATTTCCTAGGTAGACATATTAATAATTTGTAGGCATACACACACATTGTAGAGCAAAACTGAGACCTAAACAATTTGTGTGCATTGATTTTTGTACTAGACTTAAGCTGTTCAGTTCACCTCTGACATTTCTTAGCAGATTTTTTTTAAACTACCATGTGACATGAAGCAAAAAATCCCTGTTAAACTGTCTCTATCACAAGTGTCTTCACCTCTCTGAACTTTCCCAGTAAAGTATCCACGAGAAACACAATGATGCCACTTTTAGTCATTGTCTCATTTTCCAGCTGTTGGCAATGGACAAACGGTGCCTTAGCCTGTAATGATAAAACTGAAACCACACACTCCGTGTTTATAGGCCTCTGCTTTTTTTGAAGCGGTGACATCTATGCTAAAATGGGTCTTTTTCAGCTACAACTGAAAAAAATGCACTTAGCTGAAACATATTTTATCTCAAAGGGTTAAGAAAAATTATTTTTAACAAATCTGATAAATGGAATGGCATATTATTATTAGTTTAAAATACTAAAGATTTATAAAGCAAAGCAAAAAAACCCTGTTCTATATGGGGCTTGTCTTTCTGTATCATATGGGAAATATTCTTTGAAACATTTTAGTTATAGGTACTGCTCAGTGAAACATCTCCTAAAGTAGTTGGGTTGAGGAATTTTTTTGGAGAGGAGTGAACCCAGCAAATCCAGCCAGAACCATATATTTATATAGTGTGTGTGAGTAAACCACTGCTGCTGGGCCTAAGACTACCTGGTGAAGACTAAGGAAAAGGCTGTAGCCTGCAGCAGGGAGGGTCCCTCTCCTCTGTTCCCACAACTTTCATGCATTGCCATAAATCACCATCTGAAGGCTTTTCCAGAAAGACAAATCTCAATTAATAGAGACCTGAGGTAGTGAGTGGCACTTCAAAATCAGGCATGGTCCCAGATTGATGGACTCCAGCAACACATGGCTGATGAGAGAACCCCACCCTGGTTACTGGGTCACACGTGTGACTGCACTAAATTATATCAGTAATGACTCTTGCTCCCAGTAGGCCAAGATTTGGGAGACCTCAAAAGGCACAATGAAGCAGCTGGTACTGTGCAGTCCACTGGCCAAGGCTGCTCGTCAAATGGTCTTTGGCTGGAATACCCTTACCAACCAGAATAATTTTGAAGGTGTGTTACCTACCAGAGTTACTCCCATAAACACTGTCCTACATTTATCTCTCCTTGTTTCACTACCCACAAGAGCAAGTGCAAAGCATGCAAAACAAAACTTTCAACTCCTATTCAAAATCAACAATGATAATACCTAGGAATTACCCCTTTTGTTTCCCCATTGTTACCCATCACAATGGGGATGACTGAAAGGTGGGGGTGGGAGAAGAGAGGAGAGAGCACCAGATATTTCCAAACCTCCTAGCTGATCTGTCTGGAAGATATTTCACATCTGGGAGGGAAACCATTCATGTATGAATGGCAGTAGTTAACTTAATCCCTACCCCCACAGAGAACTAGAGAGGAGCGTAAAGGATGAGACAGTTCTGCTTGTTCCTGTTGAAAGCCCCTGTTAGAATCATAGAATCATCGAGGCTAGAGGAGACCTCTAAGACCACTGAGTCCAACCATTAACCTGCCACTCTGCTGTAACCCCTAAACTCTGAAGCATATCCTCCAGGGTCAGATCCAGAGACCTCTTAAACACTTCCAGGGATGGTGACTCCACCACCTCCCTAGGCAACCTATTCCAGTGCCTGACCACCCTAACAGTGAAAACATTTTTCCTAATATCTAATCTGAATCTCCCCTCTCAGTTTATGGCCATTCCCTCTAGTCCTCTCACAGCAGGCTTGGCAGAAGAGACCATCCCCCACCTCTCTACAACCCCTTTCAGGTAGTTGACGAGAGTGATGAGGTCACCCCTGAGCTGCCTCTTCTCAAGGCTAAACAAACCCCATTCCCTCAGCCCTTCCTCATATGACATGTGTTTTAGACCTATTATGATCCTTGTTGCCCTTTCCCGGACGCGCTCCAGTGCCTCAATGTCCTTTTTAAAGTGAGGGGCCCAAAACTGAACACAGTACTCTAGGTGTGGCCTCACCAAGGCCATGTACAGGGGGGTGATCACTTCCCTAATCCTGCTGGCCACACTATTCTCAATACAGGCCAAGATGCCATTGGCCTTCTTGGCCACCTGTGCACACTGTTGGCTCATATTGGGCTGCTGTCAAACAGCACTCCCAAATCCCTTTCTGACAAACAACACTTGAGCCACTCCTCCCCCAGCCCATAGCACTGCGTGGGGTTGTTTTGTCCCAAGTGCAGGACCCAGAACTTCACCTTATTGAACCTCATGCAGTTGTTCTCAGCTCACTGATCAAGTTGATACAGTTGTTTTGGCAATCCAGCACCAAGCTGAAACTGAGATGCACCGTTTCCTTCTTACCTTGGCCCTCTCTCCACTCTCTCACCCCCAATTTAAACTAGAAACCAGTCAAATGTTTTTCTTAGGCCCGAGAGTCTAATTCTTTGTAGATTTTGGTTGGGTTTTTTTGTTGGTTTGGTTGGTTTTTTTCGAATGAAAATGCCTAGTTATGTTTGACATATGGATTTTATAAAGGTGGCTATGTATTAAAGGTAAAACAGAAAAAGAAAGAATGAAGTTTATTATTTTACACAGTGGAGTGGACACCCTATATGGCTAATTCTTGAGTTAAATGAGTTTTCCAAGAAAATGTTTAGTCTTTCATTGAACAATTATTTTAAATACTTTGCCACCAAGAAGGTAAGGTGGTGTAAGTTTTATGAACATATATTTTTTTTCCTTTCACGGAAACATTTGCTTGACTGATCCCTTATAGTTCCAGAAACAAATACAAATGCATTTGCTTAAAATAACAAAACCACACACAATACTTAACTCATTAGGATGATTTAGTGGTGGTTCAGTATTTCTTTTGGCTGAGTGCTCTGGATGAAATCCCATGTACACAGTCTTGTATTTTATACTAATACTTTTACTTCAGGTTATACAGTAATCTCTGTCAGACACTGTGCCCCAAGTACAGTATTAAAAGCTATCTGCTTGTGGAATGTCTCTGTCAAAAAAGCATGTGCAAAATAGATTCTAAAAATTAAACTTGTTTAATGCATTATACTTCAAGGGTGTTAGAGCGAAGAATTAACTGAGATAGTAAACCCGTACTCCCCACCACTTAAAAGATAAACACAGTCACTGAGCAAGGGATATATTTGCAACTATGAGGAAAAAATTTTCCTCAATTCTAGAAGAACTGTCTCAGACTGTCCTCTTTCCTTTTCATGCCTGACACATGTAGAAATTAAACCTGTTAAATTGTAAATTTAATTAAAAGAAACCTCATAAAATATATTAATGCAATCTCTAGGAGTACTCCTCTGTACCAAACTTTTATTGGCTTCCCTTTTTATGTGCCAGAAAAATCCTTTGTGAAATTTCTCTTTAAACATATTTAATTTATATCTCTCTGGATGGTGACACTCACACTTAACATCCCTGCAGTATGGAGGCAGCTGGCTGGACCCTACACACTGTATTGAGAGTTGTGGCACAAGCTTTTCCAGCTGAAACTTGCCAAATGCTATCCTGTGACCCCACACTTGACTGGGTGCTGCTCATGACCATTTAGGTTACAAAATATTGATTTGCTTGAGGAAGAGTGACAGAATCCTGACCTAAAGAAGTCCATGTATTTACAGGTCCCATTCTGTCACCCTTCTGCAGAAGGTTTCTAATGTTTCCAGTCTCCTACTGGCTTAATTAGAGCTGCAGGGGAGCTTCTAATTTTTCTGGTCACACTTTATTATCCTCTGATTACTAACCATTAGTCTTCATCTTTCTCTAGGGGTTCTTTTTTTTTTTTTGGTTGTGGGATTTTTTTGTTTGGGGTTTTTTTTGGTGTGGCTTTTTTTTTTGCTCTTTTTAAAAATAGTTTTTTTGAAATGGCAAGAAATGAGATATATATTGAAAAATAATTTATCCTTTTCCAAAGTAATTTCTGGCTGGGGATGATAATTTCTTTGTTCAGAGCAGATACAGAACTATTGTCTTGGCCTCCTAAATTGGTATGCCATACCCCATGCTGTCTGCAAGTATCAGTATGGAGCCATGCACAGTAGATGCTGAATATACTATATAACGGAGGTGTCCCTGTCTAACAAAAACTAACTCCTTTTTTTTTTAATGGAAGAGAAATAATGAGACAACCACACAGCATTTGAGTCCACATTTCTCTATTTCCTTCCCATAAAAGGTCTCAAAGAAATGCAAAGCACCATTGAAGAGTTCAAAGACATACCTCAGAATGTGACTGCACATTCAAGCACACTGACATATTCAAGACTGGATAGCTCTATTGGAGGGGAAAAAAAAGAGGAAGAAAAAAAGAGAAAGAAAGAGATGGAGAGAAAAGAAAGAAAAAAGCTCAGCATACAAAATACAATACACAATATCTACTTCTACTGTGTGAAACTCACTGCATTCATTTTGCTCACTGAGCAAACTAGGTCCCAGAGTATAACACACACAATAAATCTAGCCTTTTTTTTTTCCATAGGAAGGAGCTGATTTCTAGAGAAGCTAAAAATTACTCGGTGTAAATGATGCAGAGGCTGATGCAGCTGAATTTATAAATTGGGTTGAAAAGTTTGACATGCTGAATTAGATTATACCGTATAATGCATCACTAAGTAATTGATATGTACATTACGTGCAAAGAAAGCTCAGCTAACTCATGTGTAACTTTTTTTTTTTTTTTGCATCATTGTGTAACTTGGCCATCGGATCATTGTCAGTTGAATAAATTTTCAAAAGGAGACTTAGTCCTTTGTGAGCCAGATAAAACCAAAATTTTTTTACATTCTGGTATTCTAAAAATAAAATACAGGTTAAAGATATATTTTTTAAAAGTAGAAAATAAGTAGGAATGCATCAGAGCATTTAAAGCCCTTTTTGTGGGCTTTTTTTCCATTTTTAGGGAAGTTTTCCTTACATTTGTTCAAGAAAAATAAAGGCCCAGATGAAAGATGTGCAATACCAGCACCAACTGGAGAGGTGATGGGGAACAGAAGAGAGTGGGGAATATACAATTTCCTCAGTTAAAAGCAAACCATGTAACACAGATTTCTGTTTTCTTTGAATACACTAGTATTTTTTTTTTAATCATACTAGAAAGAAATCTCCATTTTATACTAGCTGTTCAGTATAGTTCCAGTCTTCCACTGATGATCTGCATTTATTTCAAGGAGATGAGAGCATTTCCCTCTGCAATTACTGGCATATCTGCTCTGATCCAATGCTGATTACAGCATAGGGTCTTAAATCTCTGTAATCTGTCTGAAATGTTATTAAATATTAGATTTCAGTGTGATTTGTTTTCTTATCACTTTACTTGTAACTTTACTGCCATTCACCGCCAGGAGACCTTGAACTGGAGGCTACAGCTTTAATCTCAATTTGTTATACTAAAATGCAAAATTAAAGAAAAATGAAGAAAGTTGAACATTACCAAGGAATGTAATTGATAACATTGTGTCATTTTTGAGTTTTAATATTATAAACTGAATTTTATGATACTCTACCCTAATAGTGACATATTCAACATTTTAAGACTGGATATAATAATTTTATGGGACAAAATGGGTATTGTTAGAAGATTATACAGTAGTACTTTATCAAATCCTTGTATATTACATACCAAAACACTATGATAAAATAATAGTAAGTCTCACTTCTCCTTGGAGAAGAAAATCTGTCCTTAATGTCTCATCTCTGGTTCTAGACCTCCTGGAGGTCTCTGGTCAATAAGAAGTGTGGTGTGCAGCATGTGCCAACATACCTCTGTGCACTGGGGTAATGGACAGACAGCACTTACACAGCACTGGCAGTTTAAATTTGAAAATGCAAATAGGGACATTTATATCCTAACAAATTCTGCTTTGCTTCCAGGCAATTCCAGTTTAGTAGGTGCCCAAAGGACGTATACCAAAGGAAACAGGCATGAGCAGGCTTTCAAACAGTACAGGAACAACCAGGAATGGATCAATTATTTTTTCCTCCCATGTTTGAACACTTCCCAAAACAGAGGTTCTTTCTTCCATATCACCAGCCAGGCTCAGACTTCCTTACGTCCAAGTCCCTCTAATGCACTTCCAGCACACTGCTGGTAATGATGCTTGTTGATCTGCATCTTTTTTTCCCTGACCGTCCTCTACCTCCCTCTCAGCCCATCCTTAATCTGTGGAGAACTTAAGATACAAAGAATTAAGAAACATGTAGAAATCAAAATCCGTGTTCCAAGCAAACTATCTCACCAGACTGTGGCAGGACGTCACCAACACTTCTAACTTTGGTACACGTCTGATGGTGACCTTCTGGACTGGGAAAAGGGAATAATTCCCTGTTGCCAGGCATCTGAAATTCAGACTTTCCAAAGCAAACACAAAGAAAAATAATATACTGCTAGAAATACTAGATGCTATGACTGCAGTATGGGTTATACAAATGGCAGCAACTCTGGAGATGAGATATAATCATATGTGCAGGGTACAGATATACAAAGAAGGAGGATAGCACAGGACTTGCAGCCATGGAAATCTCCATGTCAGGATATGAACCCAGCAATTCCATTGTGCTTTGTCTGCCTGAATCACTATTCACCATCACCCAAGCAATATTCCTCCTTAACAGTCTATCCTTAAAGCGCATATAATAAAATGAGGCCACTGAGACTTGTACACGGCTGCCTCTCTCCACTGATTTTAATTCACTAAGTAGAAATGCTGCACAAGGTCAGTGTATGTGGAAAAATCTGTATCAGCAGAGGCACACATTGACCCTCCTTTCAGAAGGAAATTACAGGATTTCAAATTGGGGGTTTTGTATAGATTGGGAAAAGTGTCTACAAAAAAAGAAAAGTGACAGAGATTTTATACAGACATGTATAAAGGCTTTGAAGAACTATGCCATGGGTTTTTTAGTATATAGGGCTCTTTCACAATCTATAAAGATCACGGATTCACAAAAATCAAACATTTCAGAACTGTCAAATGAAAAGTGTCAAATAAATGCGGTCTGGGGGAGTTTTCAAGTCCATTCTAATGGGGCAGAAGGGAGAGAAAGAGGGAGAGAGAGAAAGAAAGAGAGAGAGAGAAAGGAAAAGAAAGAAAGAAAAAGAAAAAGAGAAAGAAAAAGAGAGAAAGAGAAAAGCCTATACTTTGGATATCACTAAATATGAAAAGACAAACTAGCTACATTTGATGTTCATGAAGTGGTTAATGTTAGAGTTGGCTGCTCTAGAAAGTTCTGCTCAACAAGCTTGGGTGCCCCCGATGCGGAGCCCCAAGCATGATGATTTATTGCTTAAATTTGTCATCTC
>NW_008649901.1:0-33527 GCF_000695815.1 Acanthisitta chloris | reverse complement strand
TTCCCTAAATCCTTCCCACCAAATACAGGTCAGCAAAGGTTTTGCTAGCTGGTGTATTTTCCTGGTTTCCTTTCAGATTCACATCGAGATGAATATCCTAACACTTCCACTGTTTTGTCCCTCTTTCTCCCTGTTTTTACACACGAAGCGAAACACTTCATTTTAGTCTGTCGGAAATATTTAATTGTGTTTTTTAATTCTCGAGAATTACTTTGAGAGTAAAATTTCAGGAAACTCAGGGATGCCTAATCTACAGCAAGAGAAAACCTACTAAAAACCTTCACAAATATTAAGGATAACATTCATCCAAAACAGAAACCAATGAGATTCTCCCTCTATTCATGGACAGTCCTGGAAAGAAAGATCATGATCATCTTCCTCTTGAAAGAGGATCACAAAATAATTTCTGAGATGTTACTTTCAAACAGACATCAATTACCCTGCCTGCAACATTATCCCAAGGCTCAGTACAGAAGAGGAACATTTATTTAAACATGCCAGCTGTGTTCAAAGTGAAAGAGAACTCCTCTAAAAATACTTTCAAAACAGAAATTAACATCAATTTTAAAAAAATAATAAAAATGTGTCCACATTTATGAAATGAGAAATAAAACCGGCCTGATCACACTACAAAAGTATGTGCACATTTTGTAGTACAAAGAAAGGAAGTGAAGCTGGCTAATTTTCTCTGAGTTTTATTTCTTTTCTCAGAAAACAAAGACCCAAAAAAGTGCCCCACAAACAAAACAAACAAACAAACAAAACAAAAAAAAACCCAGAGGTGAAAATGTGAAGGGAAAAGGGAACACTCACTCACAAGAAGATTCTCTCTAATTCCACGTTTGGAAATGTCAGCAAACATAAAAAGCTGTGTCAGCAGCAGGGCAGGTACTTACAAATATTAGGAGCTACATATTTTGCACCAGGCTGAAGTCTCAGGGGAGAAGCAACACCTAACCAGGAGCAGCTGGCAGCACCCTCAAGGCTTTACAGCCCAGGGCCAGGAGGCTGAGCAGGCACTGGAAGGGGCTGGGGTTGGCACTGGGCTGGATTGACCAGCTCAGCATCAGGGCACTGCAGCAAAAGGAAGAGGACTCTGTGTACTTGCACACTGTAGGGTGCTGTTCTAAAAATGACTCTTCCTGACATATGATTGCTGTGACTTGGCTTGCTCTTCTATCAGAATTATAAAAAAAAAACCACAACAAACAACAACAACCCAAAATCATTCTTCTAGAAAAATTCTGGTTATGTTCAACCTGGAGCCATAAAAGCCCAAACACCCAGGAGGTCCATCCCAGAGCCATAGCACCCCAGCAATAATTAAAGGGAACATTTTTATACTATGGCACAATATAGTCATGGTGTTTGGACTTGTCAAAACAAACAAACCATATTCATGGAAATCTGTGGCACAAAAGAGCTAAACAAATTATGGGGTAGAGGCAAATGTGGCCACACCATCAGCATTCAAGACCTGAAGAAAAGAGTGGAAACTTTCAGGATCTGAATGCAGGAGTGGAAAAGCTAATTGAGCACAAATGAAAGGATCTATTACGGCTGAAAGAATAAGTGAGAGTACAGGCAGGACAATACTCTCATTTATGATTCAAATATCCATGGATAGTGCAGTACAGCTTTAAATACAATTTACAGCCTTGATTACAAATGACTATGTGCATCAACTTGGAAGGAATGCAAAGACTGTGAGCGAGAGAAAGAGCCTGCCTTGTCAGAAAGGGAGGAGAAGGGGATAAGTGACGGCAGAGCTGGGCTGGACACTCAGAAGCAATTGGAATGTGCAGAATTATGAAATAGGGCTTTTAAAAACCTGAAGATGAACTGATTAGTGGGCAAGAAGGCTCACATTTAAAATAACTGAATTGCCCAGTGATAAGATTATAAAGGGAGATTTATGCTAGATAATCATAGCGAGATCAGAGGGAAGGGAGTATCATTCTGTCCCTGTGTCTTCCAAAAGCAAAATATAAATATATGAATGTGGTAAAAATAATAAGTACTGGAAATGAAGAGCAAGGACAGGCTCTTACTTTTATGGAAAGCAGCAGCAGTTTTTTTCCTCAGCCTAGAGGAGACCCAAAACTGACCTGAAACCACCCAAGTTGTGAATTACTTTCTACCCAGAAACCGTCTGTATCCTCACTGCCTTTTTCTGTTCCTTAAGCTGTGTTATGATTTATGGACCAAACTACTTCTGTTCAATTGACAATTAAATTTCCTGAGAGTTGGAAAAATCTAAAAATCTTAAGAAAAATTGTGAAATTATTCAGGCTGTGTAGCAAGAAAATTAGCACCAGCCTCTCCTGGACGGACACTGACACCAACAATAGCGCACCCTGAGGTCCAATAGGCTGTATTGTCCTCATGTTTTCTGTTTCACATCCATTCCACACTCCAGAGGACATTACGTACCACAGTCACTAACAATAGCCAGGAAAAAGTCACCAACCCTCCACAGGTCACAATTTCCCAATTGTCCCAGAGTCTGTCCAAAACCAGAAACTCACTAGAAAGCAGCTGTTGGGAGCCACATCTCAGTGACAAGGAGACAGGCATGAGCAGAAGCAAACAGCTGGCTGAAGCTGTGACCTTCACTCCTGCAGGACACCAGTACCTGAGAACTCAGCCCTGCTATGCTTTTTACTGGTATTGCCTAAACAATATGTTTTTTTTTTTCCCTAGGTGGCCCTGAGATGTTGTTTCTTTCAAGCGGAAATCACTTACTCAAAGTGATCTGTTCATCCATGACTGTCAGTCTTAATTACTGGCAGTGCACCATATGCTCAGGAGTGAAACCCAAATTTAAAAAGCCTCCATGCAATATGCAGCAATCCCTTGACTAAGTAAAATTAAGAACTGTACATAAATCCTTGCAACACCCCAACCTGCTCCCACTGAACACTCATCAGAATCAGTTTTCAAAATTTGCAGGTAGTGTTAGCAACCAAACATCAGGAATTACCCCTCCTCTTGTAACCAAAAGCCACAATCTCCTTGACTATATGCATGGGAGTCTATATCTGTGAAACGAAGAGGAAGAAAATTAGAGTCTTCTTGATGGCTAATTCAAGACAACGGAGCCCTCATCTATGAGCCTGAAGAGTAACCACACAAAGGACAAACCCAAAGTCTCCTCTGTTTTCCTCATCATAACCATTCATTGCAGAGCACAATAGTACTAGGGCAAGCATGTGTATTTTTATGTCTTTTGTAAGGGTTCAGCTGGCACCTTTCTTAAGCAAGGCAGTTAGCATGAGCAGCCAAACATAGTACCGTTTCTCCACAATTGTTCATTTTTAAGGACATTATTTTAGAAACAAAAAGAGAATTTAACAATACAGCATGAGCTCCCAGTCTCAGATTGGGAGTGGAAGGAAATAATGGCCACACACTGCTGTACAATTAGGTCTGCCTTAGAAAAGAATTATACTGATGTTTTTCTAAGCAAGGCCAGGTGGTTTATTCACCAAATAATGAGACACTAAATGGATCTAAAGATTCTTGGCAACTGGTAAATGCTTACCTTGGACTCCCTATTCCTCTCTTCAAGAAATGGTTTGCTTTTCTCAAGAGTTTTCTTAAGTAGCTCCTTGGCTGTGATTAGAAGCAAATAACAGTGGTCTGAAGGTTGGTTAACTTACACTTGTTTAATGATACAGCTCAGGGAACTGCAAGTGCTCCTCAGATGTCTCATTGATCTAGTAAACAGCTTCAGCCATCAGAAGACCTTGTTTTCAAAGTCTGTAATTCTCTTCAAAAAACCACAAAACCAAACTAAGGCTGTTGTAGTTAACATTTCTCTACTTGATCACTGCCCAAAATCCTATTAGAAAAAAAATCTTAGCTGCATTTTTAGCAAGAGCAACAAAAACATGGAATCTTTTTCCTGACACTGCAGGAGGAGGGAAGACAATCTCAGCAGCAGAGCTCCTTTGGGAGCAGAAGGTGGCCAAACGCAGGCAACAGCACAGACAGGTGAGGGCCATAGCCCAGCAAGGAGGACTGAAGGAGCCAGGTTCCTACCAGCCTTCAAAGCTGGCCAAAAAAGGGAAAGACTGTATCTCAACAGGCTTATGGCAGCCTGCGGGCTCCATGTCAGCTGTGAAGTGAATCTGCTCCATGTGCATATGAAGAAGGACTTGAGCAGACCTGGCTCCAACATTCCAAGCAGCACACCTGGTGGGGCAGCCAAGAACCTCAGAGCCAATACTGCAGTAACTCCCAGGATCATCCTGTGCCCCTGGGGCCAGAGAAATGCCAGCTGAATCATTCCACTTATCACTGGGAAACATGATGTTTCAATAGCAGCTCTGTCCCATGATACGTGCCCCACCCCGTGCTGCTCCATCTTTGAGAAGCAGAAGGCGAGTGCTCTAGCTCCAAACAAAACTGACCTGGGGACAGTACACCTTCTGTATATGTACAAAGCAACACAAATAAACATGGGGCTGCTGAGGTCACGTGTGGGCCTCTCAGCTTCCCTTGCTGCTGCAGACAAGTACCTGCATTGGCAAGGTAGGACACGGCCTGGTGGGCTGGGATGGACACCAAGGTCGAGAGAAGCACCAGCACCTGGTGGGTAACAGCAGTGGGACATCACTCAGGGAAAAGGTTTTGCAGAAACATGCTGCTTCAGAACTACCAGCAGACAGCAAATAGTAGCCAATGGATTTTGCTTCCCTTTGTGTCAATTTAGGGAGCAAAGCACATTATAAAAATACTAATGATGAAAAAAATGCTGTGAATAATTCTTCACTTATGGTTTCCCCTCCAAATATTTGGTATTTAGAATTAGTATTGCTTTGGCCATCTCTGTCTGAAGATTGCTCCCATTTCAGAAGATGACTGTTCACAGCCAGCAATTCAAAATTTCATTTATGTGAATACAAATTGATATCTATGTAAAATCCTACACTTCGAGAACATCTGCTAAAGAGTCATCTTCTAGAATATTCCACAAAACTCCAAACATACTGAACATTGCAAGGCTTCCCAAGAAGAACTAATTACAATGCCCAAATTAATATTTGAAGAAAATCTTGAATGGCTCTGTTCTCATTTAAATATGTGACTACTGTCTTTATAATGTGCAAAGTATTATAACCATTTATATATGTTCCCAGTGATATATTACTGAGTTGAACCTAGTTTCCCCTTCTTTTGTTCTGGGTTCATAACCTTGCTGTATTATCTTCCATAACTCTATAGCTTGCTAATGCATAATTCAAGCCTCTCTTATTGACAAAAGGCGGCAGAAAGAAAGAATATTTCAATGCCACTTTCCCACGTA
This sequence comes from Acanthisitta chloris, assembly GCF_000695815.1. Classification (NCBI taxonomy): domain Eukaryota; kingdom Metazoa; phylum Chordata; class Aves; order Passeriformes; family Acanthisittidae; genus Acanthisitta; species Acanthisitta chloris. Next base: position 28,216 of record NW_008649901.1, on the reverse strand, counting down.
GATAGTATTGCTTTCACTTCAACTGGTATCATTTCCATACTAAAGCGAAATCTTTTAAAGTATATTAAGTATCATTTTCATTGCTTATTCGCAATTGATTCACTGAGACAACTACATCTGTTTACCTCCATCTTCTGAGACTACTTTATTGCAAGTTTTTGTTGGGGGTTTTTTGCTTTTTTCTTTTTTCTTTCTTTTTTTTTTTTTTTTTTTCTAAGATGGGTTTCTTGCCAAAAGAAGAAATTTCAGTTAAAACATTATGAGCTAGTGTATGACATCAGCTTCACACTAATCTCGTGATTTAACTAGAGCTTGACTTTAGGACTTGTGTCACAGTTTCCCCAGATGTGTGTAAGGAGCAGAACCATTTTGCCATCATCCTGTAAACCCTGTTCTAACCCCTTCCCTGCATAAAGTAACTATGCAAACAGGCACATATCAAGTTCCTGCGTATCACTGACTAGAGGTCAAATTTGTCCTCACAGTCAGCCATGCATGTATGCAAAAGTCCCACTGATGTTAATGCAGTTGCTTCAGATGCACACAGGTGGGGAAGAGATAGTTTGTCCTTTTACCATGTTGGCGAAGGATACAGAGAACCCCAAAGGCTTTCAGTCTCCTCTGAGAATGAGTTTACATCCTTCCAATGGTACAAAAGTGACACAGACTCACAATTAGAGTAAGTAAAAACAACAATTAGAGGCTCCAAGAAACAGCTAAGTGTTAAACTTGCAACATCATTACCTGGGCAGGTTAAGACTGTCAAGATCTTGTGTCCCCACAGACACTCAGCTCAACATCCTCCCTTTAGAGCATCCTTTGGAAGGCTAAAAAGGACATTACATCTTTCTTTACAGATGGCTATAGGGCAGTGAGCAGCTAGGCTCCCATTGTGCTGGCCCAGTGGAGAGACTGTTGCCACATCCTTTATGCACTCCCTGCTGTCTGTGGCTCAGTGTATGTACTACACAAGGAGCTGTGCAGGATAAGACTCCTCTGTAGCCTTCCTACAAACCCATGTGTTTATCTGATCTGTGGAATCCTGCTCTCATCTAGCTTGCCCTGGTAGGCAGTCTGGGCTCAGTCTGAAGCCAGACAGCTTACACAGCTCACCTGACCTTGTGGCAAGCAATGTCCACCACCCAGCCAGCATTATTTGTTTCATATCCCAGTTGCAGCAACAGCAGAGGTTCAGGCAGATTGACTGAAACCAGGAGTGCCAGGGCCCATCCTCGTGGCAGGTAATGCCTTCAGAGCACTGCCTGTGTCCCCTGTGCATTGCACCTCACTTCTCAAAGCAGCAACTAGTTTGCCTCACAGGCAGCTTAAAGGCATTCAAGCAGGTAAGTGAGGTGGGCAGGCAAACTTGCCCTTGAGGCCAGCTCAGATTCACTTCTGCATGGCAGCCCACATACAGCTTTAGCATCAGGAAATGTCTCTTATCATACCATGCCCAGCATAGATGGACACCTACCTAAGAGGCCCTTTATATAATGAAGGAAACTGTAGTCTTACAGATTATTCTGCCATAATGGTATGAGGAATGATCAAAGGTGGCCCTACAAGGCATCTGGACTCCCTGGAGTCATATTTACCAAGCCAGCCTCAGAAATAATGCGGTCAACATCTACCGCGATTCACGGTTTTGGTGCTTCTTCCTGTGCCACCTCAGCTGTTTCTTGCAAATTCAGATTCCTGAAGCAGTGTAATTCTGGCTACAGTCAAAATAATTTCTCTAAACTTAGGAGCTTGTTTATCTTTTTCTAAAAACTCTCACTCATTTCTGCAAAATACTCAGGAAACACAACTTGAGAAGCAAAATTCAGGTGGGTTTAACAGTGCCTCCAGCTGTGCCTCATTTAAAAGCCATCATTTAATCAACAGAACCAATGCAAAGGAGAATGCACTCAGTTACCAAATAATTTAATAGTCATGGTCTGGAAAAGTAGCAGCTTAGGACAGGAACACTGCTGCCACTTGAACTATTCCCCTTATACTTGCCTCACCTTAAAAGCCATGGAATTTCTCATGTGTTGTCAAAAGAGAGAATGTAGGCAAAAACTTTGCAGGGATTTCCTTAAATGTTTCTAATCCTGAAAGCACTAGAACTTTTGGGGGCAGTGTAGGAAATGGAGTAACCCATAAACAGAGTGCTGCAAAGTAAATCTTCTCAGCCTCACCAGCACCAAGTGAAAGGCCTAAGTAATTTCTGACACTTGATCACTACCTGTCCTTCCCCCTACCCTCAACACTGTAACTGCTTTTGCTTTGTCAAGCATCACACACAATGCAGACCAAAGAACCAGATCTATAAAATCACCCATTAGATTATCTTCTACAACCACAAATGGTGAATTCACTGGAATTTCACTTGGATGTGCGTGGATTTAACTCTAGCACTGCACTCAACCTAAGTAAGGAAGTTCCCACAGGCTTCTCCTGCCCACAGATGACCCCTGGGCAAATGCAAGGAAGCCCTTACTTCTAGAGGATGAAGATCAAGTTGCAGTGAACCTTTCCAGAACCCACCACTCAGATTCTCAGTTGTTCATCACACCAGGGTCCCTGAACATCTCCCCAGACAAACAAGCTCAGGCTTGGTGGATTCTGGGCTGTTTCGTTGGTGCAAAACAAGAAACTCCAAAACACAACTGTGCCAAGTCAGAAACATCCTCAAGGGCAGAGTTCAGACCAGCCCCAATTCACTTCATGGCCCTGTCCTGGTCGATGTGTCTCATGGGGCATGAGAGAGCAAAGCCTCCACTGCCTTGCCAGCTGTGAGCTGGGGAAGTGAAGTCAATGAAAGAAAGAGCTACGCACGTGTGTCACTGCCAGGGAAACAGTAAGTACATGTCCCACAGCACCACACCAGCACTAGTGGCAGCAGAGAGTCTTGCCCTCTCAAGGCACAGGGATGGTAAGCAACCAGAGATTGAGCACCTGAGCAAATTTCCACATTATTCCAACCCCCAGTTAGCAAATTTCCAAAAATCTGTCGCTGCAAAGAGCCCCTAGAAGCTGCCTGTAGGATACAAAATGCGCTTGAAGTCACATCTGCACTAAGCTTCCTCTCAACTGTCTCTCTTAACAACATGGTCCAAGTCTGCTTTCTACTGTCAATGTTTGAAAAGAAGAAAAACCCAACCTTGGGAAAACGCAATCACTCCCATATCCACAGCAAACTTTTGTATGTTATCAGGAGCATGGCCACACAACTGATCTGCCATTTGACAGGACAAGCAGGTAGGAAAACCAAGCAGAGGGGACAGGACTAGGCACGCTTCTGCCGTGGACTTCTTGCAAACAGAAACTCTTCCCAGCTGCCTGTTCCCACCACTGCTTTGGAGATGACACCTCCCCTGTAGTGCAAGCAACCACCTGCATCTGTGCTCTCTGAGAGGAACACACAAGGAAGAGATGCTTAGGAATGTAGGAGCCAGCAAACTGGTTACCATTTAAAGTCCCTGGTCCTCCGTGGGTGAGCTGTCTGCAGGGAGCTCCCATCAATAGCTTCCATGTGGAAGAACAGACCCAGTGCCCCTGCAGCATCACCATGACACTCATGAAAACTTGTGGTAAAATCAATAAATGGTTCAGTTTGTGATCCACCTTTGCTAAGAGAGGTCGCTCACGGAAGTGTGTTTATCAGAGCACTGCTCCAGCACTCTGTGGCCAGCTGTCTCAGAAACCACCAGTGCCTACTTAATTGTCCCAGTTGTACAACACTGCCCTGTCCCAGGAAAGCAAGCTGAATTCTGGGACTGAGATGAACTGGAGGGTCAGTGTCCCTTTTGGTTTATGTCATACCGTAACAATGACTATTTAGAAGATAAATAAATCATTTTTCTCTGCTTAGAAAAATCTTCTAAGATTCCTGTGGTACTTGGGTTGATGATGATGAAAGATGACGTACAGATTTTTTTCACTTACAGAAAGGGAACATGGGTAACTCACATTTTCTAAATACTTGACAAGTAACTCACCTTTGTAGAGAACACTGATGACACAGGAAGAAACAATCAAACCATCTCCCATGAACCACAACTTAAATTTGAGACACAAAGGATTTCACAAAGGAGAGAGCCAAGTGTCTGAAGCCATTTTAATACCGAACATTTTTTCTTAACAGCTTTAAGCATCTCCAGCTCCTTCATCCAACATACTACCAGGCATCTTAAAATATTCTGTATTAGAGAACACTATCTGAATGTAGCCTCTAGCATCCTCAAAGGATTGCTCCAGTTCAGCAGCTGCTTAAAACACTGCCTTCTTGCCTCCCTTGGTTGTTTTCCCCTCTCCTGCTTGGGGCTAATCAGTCTGCTTGTTTCTCGAAAAGAGCAATATGCTTCTCAAAACCCCTTAGGTATTGGAGAGACCCTTCAGTCCAGCCTCAATTACTCATAATTATAGTTCTACCTCTGGTTCACCCATCAGTAAAGCGCCAAAAAGGCATTCCCTTATCTTCCATCAGAACATCATTCAAGCTTGTCTTATGAAAGAACGTTTTTGCAAAACAAAATAACTGAGATTAAATTATGCGTTTATTTTCAGAAGTTTCCAATCCATCGCCCAAAAAGCAGCCTGCACATCCCTTCTCCCTTTCATTTAAACAGAAACCTTTGCAACGGGCACACATCTCTTCTGGTTAGGTTTCAGAGTTTCTGCTCCATCTCCATAACCCTTTGATCTCTCTCTCTGGTGACTTTGCCCTTTTTGGCAACTTTTTCATATGGTGAAACCTCTCATTTCCTCTGAATCTCTTGCTCTGCCCTGTCTTCTTGGTCCTGTCCTCAGCTTTAGCCTTTCTCAGACACCACTTTCCATCTACTTATTTCAATTTCAGAGGGTCAAAACTTAGCCCCTTACTGATCTTTCATGTGCTTTCTTCATCTCTCTTGCTTATGGTCCTATAAGCAACATCCACCTCAGCATTCAAACCCACAGAGCTGGGTCATGGGAATGTTCTTGATCCCTTTACCTAAGCCACAATAAAATGAACCCCTGGTCTGTGCCAGCTTCCTACTCACAGCACATCCTTTTCTCTCTGAATAGTGAAAGCATCCCTCACTTTGACTAGTAACTCATGATCAGTTTGGAAATAGTTGCTTATACCCAGCACCTACAGATTGATTTTTTAAGGGGGTTAGGGTTGGGTTTGGTTTTCTTTCTCCCAAAAGCCACACTAATATATTTGAAGAAAAAAAATACAAGCATAACTAAGTTTGCAACAGCTACCATCTACCTTGAGATAGCTAATGATACCAATGTGTGGTTATAGTACCTCTCAAAAATGTCAGCACATACACAGCACCATGAGGAGCAGTTAATACTGGAGTATGTCTACATTTTCACTGACCTTTAACTGCTTTACACCCCTAGCTGCTCCAGAAACAGTAATTTCATAATTTATAATGAAAAACTAAAGTGGAAGAAGTTTTTATAGATATTAACACGCTCCATTTCATTTGTGTTACTCTAAATATTGGGACCAAGCAGAAGCTCCTTACCTATAAGCTCTCAGTGAATCCATGACCTTTGCCTCTGAACGTTGGATTGCCCCAAAGAATGGGGATGTCATACACAGCAAAAAAAAAAAAAAGGAGAGCACAAGGGAAGAAGACTGCAATTCAGTGCTGTGCACAGAACTGCTAGCTTAAAAATATTGGCTTGGAGGGAAATTGGACTTGTCGTAAAATGCAACTTTCTCACTTTTAATCTAGCACATTTTATGTAGTAAGAACCCAATAAAGAAGTTACCTCTTGCTTTGTTCCAGGTCTTCTCGTGACAGATCGGTTTTTGAAGGAGAAATCCCCACTTAACTCAATGAATTCCAGCACTCCTGGTGGAGCTGCTGAGATAGACTTGAGGTAGCCCAGCATAAGAGTACAGCAAGGAAGGAGATCAAAACCAAGCACAGGCTTGGTCACAAACCCTTTGGGCATGAAGATGAGTGAACAGGGGGGATGCACTCCCACTTGAGTAAGACAGTTTTGCGAAGTGGCTCAAAACATCACATACCCTCTGATGCACTGAGTAGGACAAACATACGCACGTGCTCCACATCACAGAGCACTCCAAAGCCCTAGAAGGCAGCAACACATTTACAGGGATTACCACAAAATGTGCATGATGTCAACACCTGGAATTCTTTCCAGTGACAGATTTTTAGCTTACAGTTAACATCAGAACACTTTTTCAATCAACAAGAAGATGCTATTTTCTAAAGGATAAAAACTAGTCATTTTCATATAAGCTGAGTCTTCAATAGGATGGGGGCAGCAATTTATGCTTTTCACTAAGGACTTTACGTGGTTTTAAAATACAAACCTAAAAACTGTTTTGACTTTCTAACTGGCTTTACGTTTTGCAGAATGCACCAATTTATACACAGCATTTCTGACAGAAGGAATTTCAAGAACGCAAACAGCATGATGGCAATGTAGTAGCTGATTAGCTCTGTGGAAAAAAGTTTCTTCAAGTTTGACTTTTGGTCAGTGTACAACATTCAGGATACAAAAATACGCTGGCAAAGGTGGTCTGCCTTTCACTTCAGCTATAACAAATGAGATCTTCCACACTTTAGCTATAATAAACTGCACAAAATCCAGAGAGAGGAAGAGAGAAAGAGAGAGAGAGATGGCAGATACACTGAGAATCTGCAGCGTAGATAATCAAACCCTTTATTGTCTAAGTTACATTAGACTTGCAACACCATAAAAACCTGTTAAGAAGAAACAGTAGATTGGTAGAGGTAGTAGAAAGTCCCTGTAACAGTCATAAAAGGGCTTTACAGGAGTGTGTCATGCCAAAAAAACTTATCACGTTGCTTAAAAGAGCTGATCAAAGCCCATTGACTAAATAAATAAGGAACACAACTCATTTTAAATACTACAGCCTAACTAAAATAACAAATCAATACAATACAATGATAAAGAAGAAAACAGAAATTGTGGGATTTGCTTTTGAAAACAGATGGTCTTTAAGGTTGGCTTTCTCCCACCCGCTCTTATTTCTTGTTTAATTAAGTGAAAATCTCATTTCTGTGCTATACACAGCATATAATTATTTAAACTGATTTCCCCTACTGTTGTTCTTCATGAAGCTAAATTATGATTGTAAACTTTGCTGATTAGTACCCTGGTAATGGCAGTGACAGCACTAGCTTCTCTGTCAAAGATTCTGGAAGAAAAGCTCCTGAAAGAAGCTTGTGGATCTAAATATTAAGTCACATTTTCTAGATCAGCTTGCCAAAAAAATACAATTTAAAAAAGGAGAAATTACAAATGTACACTACACTTTCGTGCCATTTTGGGTACAGAAGAGTTTTTAATAACTAAACCACAAACAAACAGGTTAAGCAACTAGCTTTTGTGCATTCCTGAACTGTCACCATTACTTTCTCTCATGGAAAATATGACTCAGAAAAGCAACAAAAACGAAAGGAATAAAATAACTGAAGAAAAAAACAAAACCCAAACAAACTGACAAAGCTAGTGCAAACCCAAAATGATAATCATTAAGCAACACAGCAAAATATTTCATTTTTTTCCTTTTTTTTCTCCTTTTTTTTTTTGGTGTACAATGGAATGTGTCTATGCGACCTCCCTCAAAATAACTTCACAGAACAGTTAATTACAGTCACTTATAAGTACTTGCACAGACATTCCTAACTACACCGAGACTTACAGAGAATTCTGGTATACATCTCGTGTAATAGCATAAGGAAAAACTAGTTTAAAAAAAATACATAAGAAAGTTAATTTGCATTGTTGGAAGTGTTGCGAAGTAACAAAAACCTGTCAAGTAATTTAAAACAAGTAACAAGTAGTATCCAGACCCAATTACTGACTAGATTTTTTTTAAAAAAACCAAACCCCCCACCCACTGAAACTGTTAGAATAGAAAGATCACGCCTTAAGGTTTTTTCTGCTTTTTGTTTTTTTTTTTAAACAAATCTTTGTGTCAGAAGCCCATTTCTACAAAAACAGCACTATTTCATTATTGTATTAAGTAAACTGTGGTCTCACCTGTATTAAAGGTTAGCATCATTTCTGTACATGTAAAATTATTGCTTTTTTGAAAAATATATTTAGCATGCTAGTTCTTTTTTAACTCCCATTTCCTGCCTTTACAAAATGTTACAATTTAAAAAAAACAAACTAGTAAAGCTTTTGCAAAAATTTTCACAGAACATTTTCTTCCAAGGCAGCAGTAACTTTTGATAATGCATAAAATTATATGTGCAAAATCTGAAACTCTCAGAAATATTACCATCACACATAGTGTCACAGCAATAAGAAAAGAAAATATTTATATCTGTGGAATACATTTTTAATTGCTTACACTGCATGGTTCAACAACCTGTTATGTGCCACAACCCCACCTTGAAAACTTGCAGTTAAAGAGTTACTGTAGAAGAGGTATATAAAGCTTTTTTTTTTTCTTTTTTTTCCTAACACCACCAGTGATCACCAAGTACAAGACATGACACATTTATATGAACATTAACCTGCCACCACAAAAGAAGTTCCTTGTCTTTCCAAAACAGTCACTGGGCCCAGGGAGGTGCAGCAGCTGGCCTGCTGAGCCAAAAGCAGGAGCAGAGATCACCTTACTGCCCCAGGGCTGCCTGAACTCCTTCAGTGACACCTTTTCTCTTCTGAACAGACAGATCAGCGGTGCTAGACAGCTGAATGTTTTATTTTATTATTTCCTCTTTTTTTTTCCCCCCGAAGTGAAGACTTCTTTGTGATCAGGTTGAAGAAAGTAGCCCTGTTACAAAAAAAAAAAGGTCCTGAGAGTAAAACACAGAAGCCTGTTTTTTTCTTAGTGTTTGACTAGCTTTTCTTTTCTAAAGCAGAATAGAAGCTTTTCTCTGGAAGTGTTTCAATTTCCATATTCACATACTATTAACGGTGCGCAGTCAAGAGCAAGAGCACTAGAAATGCAAGTGGTCCCCAAACTGTAATGAAACAAACCATTGCAGAATGACGGTCTTTCTCTTTAGTCCCTTTAATCCTTCATCAAGCCTTGCTTTCTCAGCACCGAGTGCCACCTTTTCCCCCGCACCCCCCATTCTTCCTCTCTCTGTTGTTGTTGGTTTTTTTTTCTATTTGCTTTTCAGCATGACAGGCAGTGGCAGTTTCATTAATTAATACTTCTCCAGCCCTCGAATCCACTGCTGTTTTTCAAATGTATCAAATAGTCATTGTGAGCATCAGGGAGGTTTTTGTTACAGTGCTTAACTTCTTCATGCTGTCCAAACCACATAAAGTTTAATTTTTCCAGTGTCTCAAACTTCTCTTGATTAATATAGATGCCTTGTGCTGCCACAGTGCTTGCCAACTCCACTGTTTATTATAAAGGAAATAAGGAACCATGGGACTGATTAGTACGTCAATTTATATATATCTCGTGTAGCATCTTCATTTATTTTAAAATGATTAACAGCGCAGAGGCACCCCCCTCCTGGCAGAGTGCTGGTTTCAGTCTCGCGCAGCAGCTCCGGGTGAGGAGGAGATGGCTGGCAAAGGGGGCTGCTCTGCAGCCGCCGGGGTGCAGGGCAGCTGCGCGGGGGGCTGCCCCTCGGGGTGGGAGCCGCTGCCACGGGGGCTCCTCAGCCCAGGCTCTAGGTTCCCTTCCGGAGATGCAGTGTGTGGGTGACCTCCGCACCGCCGTGGTCTCTCCCCTGCAAGAAGGACAACAGAAGGAAAAGCTCATTCTTGCCTCTGCTCTCAGGCACAACCCTCCAGCAAGTCCTGCCGGCATTCGTTACCCTTTATTAGCATCGCGTACATTCATCTTGACCCACCACATGACAATTTTCTTGGGGTTTGTTTTTTAAGGCGTCTCCACCAAGACCAAAGTGTGTCAGGCCCATATGAAGTCCCCAATGGTCTAGAACAGCAAGTAATAGCATCTGATGGAGCAGCTTGGGAAAGGGTGAGAACAAGGAGGGAAAGAAGAGGCTTCCAAAAAGTAGAATTTTGTGCTAGCCAAAAGGGGTACATAACTAGATCAGCACTTTAAAAAGGCTGAAGTTTGAGGTCACAGAGGCAGCTAAATGAAGAATAACTGAATTCTTGTGCAGGTCTGTCAAATGGTAAGGCAGCTTTTTCTCCTCCCTTGTCATCTTCCTTTTATTTTCTTAGCCAATTTTCATGAATAATTACCACGTTGAAAAAACTAGCAGGGATATTCTAAAATCAAGTGAAATTAAAGATAACATCATGAATAAGTGGAAGCCTGCAGCTCCCAAGAAAAGCTTTAAAATGACATTTAGAACATCACTGTCGGAACAATGCAGTTTACAATCCTGATCCTAAAACAACATGGCAAGATTAATCTTACATAAATGCATTATCCTTAAGCTAAAGTCTTGATGAAGTGAAACAGACCATTTTAAATTAATGCAACATAAAATATGGCACCCATGTAAAATCCAAGCAAGTTTCAAGCTGTGCCTATGGCAGCCCTCGAAATAGCTAAAGAAAGCCCAGCTCTGGTTGACATAATGTATTAAGTGCATCTCTTTTGTTAATAGATTTAGAAAATTCCTAATTAAACCTGGCCTGAGATTCATGACATTTACCAGTCAAAGTTTGGTTTAAGTCGGAAAGATTTGCAACAAAATTAAAGAAAAAAAAAGCCGCTGTACAGACTGCAGTATATTTGAAATGTAGGAAACAGTAACTGAATGAGAGATGTGATAAAACTGCCTTAGTTGGATGCTGAATTTCCTGCAGTAAACTAAGAAAGATGCTTTACATTTTTGCGCGGCTGCATCATGCCTGAGAGACACAGCCACAATTCCAGGAGGAGGCATTCATCATTAAAACGTCTCGTATCGAACCGGCTCCACATACACGGGGGAGCTCAGCAGGGCTTCACTGGGGTAGGGGAGGAGGGATGGAGGGAGGGAGGGAGGGAGGGGAGGGGATGGCAGGCACCTTGCCCCAGTTTCCTTGGGTAAGAACTGAAAAAATGGGTGTAATTAGGGGCATTCTTCTGGGATGGATAGCCTGTGGGGTGCTGGGTGGTGAAGGCACACCCTGCATGTCATGGACCACACAGCACAGGCGACCTGTCAGAGGGCTAATCCATCCTCCCCCACCTATAAGGGCTTGGGTGGCTGGACTCCTCTGATGCACAGCTGTGCTCCCAGTTTCACCGGGAAACAGTACCTAGAATCATAGAACCATAGAATATCCTGAGTTGGAAGGGACCCACAAAGATCATGGAGTACAGCTCCTGCCTCTGCACAGGACACCTCAGTAATCCCACTGTGTGCCTGAGAGTGTTGTCCAAACCCACCAAGTGGCTAACCCCCTTGTATTCACACCAGCCTGAGGGGGCAGACAGATTTTGAAACAGTTGATACATAGTTGGATTGAATTCTTCCTGAAATGAAATGCTTACTCTTTTAAAAAGTAGGCTTTCTTCACTTTCAGCATTTTAAAGGTGAAAACCAGCAGATCTTACATGAACCCTATAGCTTCCATGCCAAGAGTTGCTTTCATAACAACTTCTCGAGCTTTTCACCAGTTAGCAGGAAAAAAATCGGTTTGTGTGCATGTTAATATACTGGAGACAGATTATTTCATGACATCGAAATAAATCACAATGATCAGTTTGGAGCACAGATACCACTCTGGTTTGCTGGCAAGGGGAAAGTGCTGGGACAAGAACTACAGCTGCTAATCCTGTCCCTAATGCTCATAAAGTAACGGACATACAGTACATGCATATTACTTAGATGCCAATACAGCAGCCTCCATGGTTCCTTGATTGTTTGCATTGTAATCTCCATATGTATGAACGAGACAAATTAGGTTGCCATTTATTTGTTCATTATCTATTATTTTGATTAATGGAATTCTTGTTCTCAGAATAACTATTTAAAAATAACATTTGCAATAATGAGGACTGAACTATTAATCATGATCTTTGGAATAAACTCTGCAAGGAACTGGGGCAAGACATTACATATGAACAAATGTCATAAATAGGATTTCTAACAGGCAGTGCTAAAATTTTGAATTCAAGAAAACCAAAACCAGACAAACTCACAAACCAATAGTTTAAATAACTTTTTAACCTGGGTTGGGTTTTTTTGCCTCTTCCCCAAAGCTGCTTTAGGACAAGCAGAGCTGTAGTGTTGCTGGACTGTAAGAACATTATAGGTAACAGATGTCCCCAGTTTTTTCCCCCAAGCCCCTTTACAAGACACATACACGCACATAGTGTTTTCTTGATGGTTCCTTCCGATCTGTCTATCCCTCAAATTCTGACTATGCACATTTATGCTATTTCAAGTATTGAACACTGTGAGAAGTATTTTAAAATACTTAGAGTGAAGAAAATTAAGGCTTATGAAATCACCTTAATGAAGGTGCTTTACCCATCACACAGGACCTACTGCATACCTCTCTTTTCAGTGAATGAGGCTCCAGAACTGTGGTGTACACAGCTGTTTCACAGAAAAGCACCATCCCCTTCTGGCACGGGGAGAGCTTCAGCCAGAGATATTCGTGATGCCAACAGTTTTGGTTTGGCTTTTTTTTTTTTCCCTGGGCTGTAGCTTCTAATTGATTTTCTGTGAATAAAAGGGTGTTTTTCCAGAGAGGACAAAGGTTGGAGATTGGGGGGCTTTGCTTGTTTCACTCACACAGAAGACAGAAAACTTGCTGTCTCTGGCTCCAGTGCTGCAAATATGCTTCATGTATATATAAACTCTCAATTAGACAGAACTCTTCCTCATTGCTAACCAGTAAATCCTGCCTTTTGAACACCCCATTATTTGTCCCTCAGCATTTTTAGAGCATATTGTTTGACACTGATAGAGAATAAACTATATTCCTATAGTGGGCCAAGTTTTTATACGGTTTAAAAAACGCAGGAGCAGAAGTTAAACACAAGGCATACGTATTAGAAACTGCTACCACTGCTGTCACCATTTTGCAAAAGCAGGCTCGAGACTGACTCCTGTGCCACTGGGAATTGGGCTTCTGGCTGCAATGCTGCAGCATCAGGCAGTGTCTCTGAAATGACCCCATGCTTTAGGAGAGCTTTGCTTTGAGACATGTGCGGTTGCAGGGCCCCTTCTGAAGGGGAGCCAGCTTTTGTCTTGCCATGTATATGCAATTGGAGTGTGCTCCCCGAATCCATGCCTACTAAATCATGTCTTAGGATGCTGCTTAGTGTATTCCAAATTAAGATACATATTCATTGTGGATAAGCAAGCTTAATTATGTATATATTGGGATATTTAGCATTTATAAAAATATCCAGAATATTCAATATGTTTAATATGGCAGCATTTCAAGAGAATCCACATGACTTTGCACAGATTGTATTGACTTGGGGTATGTAATGAGAATTTTTTGTCCTTTATATAAAGAAGAGCAGGAAACATTCCAGAGTTCATGGGAAATTCATTTTATGTAAAAATGTAGGGTTTTTTTTTTTTTTTTAAAGCGTTCAGGTAGAAGTAAGAAACCACGGTAAATAATGCTATGAAGTAAATGAACATCTTACTTCCTACGTTTTATTTATATTTCCCGGCTGCTGATAACAAAGCATGAAACACAGCCCAGTGCTAATAATTTCAAAACTGGGTATGATCTTTTTTACACACCCCTATAGGTGACCTCCTTCTCAGTGGTGCTGAACACCTGCGTCTCCTGTCGGTGGTTCACTACCATAAAGTAAGGTTTTTATTTAGACACCTAAATATAGATTTAGCTGGCTCATTTTTGAAAAAGCCTGGCTGCAGACCCTATTTTTAACATGAGGAATTAGAATTATTCTGTGATAAAACTGCTATATAATGTAGCACTGTTGTAAGCTACCATGCTGGGGGATTTTAAAAGCCCTACCTAACATTTTTTCATAAAGAAAACCTTTAGAGATGATCTTTCGGTTGACTACAAAAGGGAATGGGGGAACCGTGAAATACTAATGTTAATATTTTTACTCTTTAGCAGACTACTCAGGGGAAGATATTTTACCTGTGAGGAGGAAACATTATGTAAAGTGAATCATTTCCACTTGACATTAAAAAAACCCTTTTCCTTCTCAAGCTACAGTACATGGTAACTATTGTTTCTTGCTCGGAGCATGTGCATGGCACTTCTGTAACTTGAACTGACTTTACACCATAAACTCTCATGAATAGATCTGTCCCCAATTAAGAAATGAAATGGAGACACAGAGTGACAATGTTTAAAGTGGGAAATTGTAATGTTAACGGAATGCTGCAGGCACCGTTCTCAGTGCGAGCTCATTTCTGTGCTTCTAAAGGCCCCTACAGCTGCAGGTAGAAATGAGAGTATTCCCTCTGTAACGCCCAGGGACTGTGCAGGTGGAGTCTTCTGGGGGAGCACGATGCCTGCTCACGATGAGAACAAGCAAAACGGCAGACAACTGAATAATCCTACCCGACACAGACGCTGACAAACTGAGACAAAGGCTGATACTGAGGAGCAAACAAGACAAAAGAAAGGGAACTATCTCCTGGAGAAGAGATCACACCGCAGCTTCTGTGGGAGAAATACTGACTGGCAAGAGATGAAGCGATTCATGAAGCGAACCCCTACTCAGTATTCTGCTGTATTGAGAGATGCTGTAATTTAATCAAATGCTCTGAAGACAGATTGACACACTCTGAGACTGCAAGAGCAAGCTACACTTGCTGTGGAAGAAGTTAGTCAATAAATTCTGGCATGACAGTAGTTTACAAAGACAAGATTGTGAGTAAATTTATTGTGCAGTAATATAACCCGAATTGTGAAGAGTCCAGATGTGGTCCGAGCTGCCACATTTCTTTTTGGATAGATATGGCCATTTCAGAATTTTCTGGAAATGTATTTCAAACTTTGACCTTACATTGTCTTCTGGAAGAAAAAAGCCCAGACACCTTCAGAATGAGAAAAAACCGTGAGCATGAAAAGATAGAACAGCATTTTAAAAGACATTTATGTTTACTAAATGTACATTACTAAACTGATGAGAACCAAACACTAGCTGAGCTAGTAGGCAGAGCTGTACTGCTATACTCACTGTGTCACTCTCTGTCATTGACTCCATTACTGAAAGATGCGTCCTTGCACAATTTTATTAAGTAAGCGTCATAAGGACAGCACTACAGGATAACTTTGCTGTCACCGTCCAACAAAACCAAAGCAAACATTGCCCACAACAACAACTACTTAAGTGCTATGCAAAATTGAAAACTTTATGAGAATTGTTGGCCATCCCTATGGCTTGATGTCAACTCAGATGCTCCTGTGGCAGAGACTGGGCTCCTCACATAGCCTTTGGGCCAGAAAGATGCAAGTGCAACAGAGAAGGTGCTAAGAGTCTCCATGAAGCACTCAGCATATGAACTAGGAGTTGTGGTGATGCCTGCTGAGGATGTTTACTGAGCAAGTAGAAGCCAACTCCTAAACTTCATCAAGGTGGGACTAGCATAGAGATGTGTTTTCTAAGCATGGCTGAAACCATTTGCAATAGTTTAGTAAGAGACAGGAGGTGCTGTAGTGAAAATTAAACTAAAAATGTGGATTAAAGGAAAAGCAAGCGATGCTGGAGGCAATTTCACAATGAAAGAAAACTGCCCATGAGAATGCATGCCCTGAAACCCACCTGCCAGATGGAGTGGGAAGGTCCAGGTTATGACACTAGTCTCCACAGATGTAAGACACGTGAAACAAATTCAGTTTCATGGTTTTCCTACGTAACAACTTTGTCATATATAATTCAGAGCATTAAGAAGTGTTTGTTAAGACAGGAAACCATACACTAGATACAGAAGAGCACGCCAACACACAGTCCACAGGAACTGGTGGATGAGTGCCTTTCAAGGCCAGATACTGGGTATCAGGGCACAAACATTCTTCAGAAAAATACAGACCATTGTCTTGTTGCAGCTGAAAATGTGTTAGTTGTAAAAGAAACTTTTTAGGAATTCTTTATGCGCTATCTCACTATTACATGTCACAGCACATTACAGAGTTACCTATCCCACCCAGTCCCCAGTAAGCCAGTAACATGTTTATTTAAACACTAACTACCTGCTTAACAATTAACAGACTCTCTACATAACAGACTCTGATAAAATGCTTTAAAAATTTAAGAGCTAAAAATTAAGCAATACCATTATTATTTATACATGTTATAGAACAGCCAGTGCTGTAGTGATGAGTATCACTGTTCAACTTTTTCCCAGCTACCACATTAAAATCTAAACATCCAATTAATTGTAAAACATACTTGTTTTGGGGCATCTGCGGAGGTGGTGTGAACTTCAGTACCTCGGAGTCCATTAGACTCAAATACCACTGTGGGAACAAGGGGGCTTGTTAACAGATGAACATTCAAGCTTCGTTAGTGTGTGTACATTATTTGAGACCATTACAGATTAACCACGTTCACAAAAAGACACCAGCTACTAGCCTGTGGCCGGAAAATACCAATTTACCGTAACACTTACTGTAAGAGAGTGTGCTAATGGCAGCCTAGGGCCACTGCCCTTTTTAATTCAGACTTCGGCGCTGAAGAAAGCAATCACTGACAACATTAATTATCAGCATATGTGTAAAGGGACCCTCTTCTTGCATTACTTACCATTTGGCTTCTGTCATTTTGCATCAGACTGGCTTATGTATGCATCATTCACACTTTTGAGGAGGAACCCGCTAGTCTCACTATCTCAGGCAATGCTCAGGAGGTCTCACGACACCGGTGGCTTTAGCCTCTTCCAGCCTCAACCACAGACCGTGGCAGGTTAAAAATGGCTGGTAGGGATATCCCATTTTAGGGCTGACCGGTCTGGGGAAAAATCTCGTTTCCTACAAAAATGTTCCTGTCAACAGCAACGATGAGGCAAAACAAAGCCTTATGTTGTGCTGAAAGGGGTACTTTGATTTCAATTTGTGCTGGTGGCAACAGAATTCATTAGCATATTCATTTCTGAGTACTCTACTCTCTAATTAAAATAAAACATTTGCAAACAGACTTATCTTAAATGCATTGCAATTTTATGGAGTTCGGGCGGGGATCAGGTAAGCAATATCTGGAGAACAAGAGCAATAGTCATAAAAATAAAAAAACCTGTCTATTAGATTTAGGTACTGGAATTACTTAGGTTAACATGGTACGTGAAATGTAATTCTTGGCATTTTGTTAGCTGAGCCTGAAAGCAGGCAAGTGGGAAACGGAGAAAGCAAGAGCGAGTGTGAAAAGGTACCTGTGTGGGACCTCTGATGAGTCCTGAGGTGACTGGGTTGGGTAAAGCATTTTCCACATTCTCTGCAGACACAGTCTCCTTGGCGTGTTTGTGTCCTGAGCATCCCTGTAGTCAGGAGAGAGGGAGGGAGGCAGGGAGAGAGGAAAGTTGAGAAGAAAACATTATGCCAGAAGAAAACATCATTAGTATGTCTAATGTGTCATTATGTGAGGCTACCTTCAGGCCCTGGATGACAACTGTCAGCCTTCATCTAGGCACTGGCTGACAGGCCAGGCACACACAGGACTGCAAGAATGCATAAATTACATTGAATTAAAAAATGCTCCCCATGATGTGCCCGCACCAGGACTGGCATGTCAGGTGTGCGCTTTTCAGAGCAGCTGGATCCACTTCTCAGCCATCACCCAGCTTTGTCAAGCAGTACATCAGGCAAATCAAAGTGACTCCAGCGTGGCGGAGACAAGTCATATGGATAATAGGAAGTGAGTAGGACCAGAGCCCGACTGTCCCCCCCAGGCGGCAATACCTCAGAGACAAATGCAGAGCGAGCGGAGCCATCGCAGACTGATCAAACCTTTCGCCCCTGCCTACCTGCCTGCCGGTGCTGCTTTGACCCTGGACCTCTGAGGCACAGACGAAAGACATCTGTGAATGAAAGTGTCATTCCGGACATTTTGAGCTGGTAGCAGCACAGCAGCCTTCCCCCAGCCCTGGGTAAACATGTTTTCTAGGCCATTAGCATTTGTAGAAAACCGCTCAAACCTCTCCTTTTTCTCCAAAGGTCAGTTTACAGCATCTGACTTAAAGGGCTGGTCTTTGTCTTTTTGCTGCTGATCAAAAAAGACACATTTGACTTTTATTGGGCTTTTTTATTATTAAGAAAAAAAAATTATGTTTGAACATCATTTTCTATTTTGGTAAAACGCCCTCTTCGGAAGGAAAGAGTTGATGCTTCCATTTGCCACTGGAATACTTTGGCTTTTAAACAAATTCTGAGAGGGCTGTCAACAGAACTGACATTTCAGCTCTTCATTCATTTCCCCTCACCCTTATAGCACTTAAAAAGAATAAAATTGTGAACAAAAAAGAGGCAACAAAAAACCCTCCACACAACTGAAAATTCAACTGCAGGATGCCAGAGGACTCATCCAAAATATGTATGCTGCACCTGAAAATGAATGGAAAACAAGACAGCTACCACTTACTCTGCTGGTGTGGCACCAAGTGTCCTACAACAGTTTTCACCAGAACATATGGGGGAAACGAACGCCTAACTTCAAAAAAAAAAAACCCCGAACGCCTCACTCACAAATTGTTTTCTCTTTTTATAACAGCACCTCCTGCAGATGGCAGCACAGTCTGTATAATGCATTTGAGCACACTCGCTCCCAAGAATTAAGTTTGTGGTAGTCAAACAAAAGACTGTGGGTTTGGGGCAAATCCAGATCACATATACCCATACACACAGACACAAAAAAAAAAAAATCTCAAAAAATAACAATAATAATGAAAAAAATCATACAGATGCCAATGAGATCCTTAGTGTACTATAATGGATTTGCCTTGTAAAGCAGTCAAGATTCAAGCAGGTTTTCTGATATGTTATTAGCATTTCTCCTCACTGGCCAGAACTGCAGCTGCAAACTTGAAAGCAAAGCTGAAGGATGTGTGTTGTGGAATCTGTCACGGTCAGACTGCCATGCTGACTGCTGGACAGGCAGAGCAGGGCTCTCCCACTGGCAGAGCAGTTCCTGTGAAGCTCAGGAGAGCTGAGTTCCTCGGGCCATGATTCTGACACCTCCGGAATGACATTTACTCCCTCTATAACCCACGTCTCCCTCTGTGGAAGGCAAATACGCTTCTCTCAGCAGCCATTACAGGCCTGATCCAACAGCCTTCATGAAGCATCCACGGATGGATGCTCCCACCCAAGTAGTGCACAAGGGAAGGTTGAGGATGCTGCTGTAAGCCAGCATATCCTGTATAAATGCCAAACATGAGTGGGTTCAGACTTTCATCTAACCACTCCCTAGCACTGACTTTATGGTATTTATACAAAGCAGGTGTTAAAAATGGATTGATTCCAGGTACCTTTTCCATTGCTGCATTTCCTAAGTAGCATCATAAGACTTTTGATAGTTCAGAGCTTTAAGCCATGGGCACTCTTGCCACAACAAAAATACCCCCATGAGTCAGCACTCACATTATCCTATAACGTGAACAAAAGAGGGTAGATGACTTCAGGCGTTAGCAAACTAAGGTAAACGAACATGACTATCTGAATGGGAGTTCCTGTGAAATCGATGCTCAAAGCTGGTCTCAAAGGAGCCCCAGAGAAACGAGTGCATCTGCTGTCACGACCCATCCTTTCCTAATATGGTGATTCAAGTAAATGTCATGAATAAAATAAATACCCACTATTAAACAGAACAGTAAGAGTCTCTCTACAAGAATTTAGGAAGACTGGGAAGTGAGAAATGAACCTAGCCTAAGCATAGCAAGCTTTGTGTTTGCAGCTGTATCACAATAGCACATAACAACAACTCTCTTCCAAGGGCACACTGGAATAAACACCAAAGTAAGAGAAAGGATCCCAGGAATAAATGTAGTCACTCTAAAGGAAGCTGAACACTGAACACTGTACACTAAAATATTCTAGTGTGATCCAAGATGACATCATAAACCAAAAACCAAGTGAAGTCTATTGAGAATATTCAATTGAGGTAAAAAACATGACAAATAGGATACCTAAGTTGGATTTTTGGTTGCCTTTTACGTCATGATTGCCATATTCACACTGTGATATTAAGACTAAATTGTATGATGCATACTGACTCAGAGGGCTCAGCCTATCTAGGGCTATATGTTATTTCAGACAAAGTTCAATTACCCTCCTCTATGTGCAGTTGGTAGGATCTCGTTCCTGTTGCCTGAAGCAGCTTTTTATTTGAGTGCTATGAAAAACAGCCATCATGCCAATTGGTTTGTAGAAACATCAACAACCTGGAAGTTGTATATAAAATGAAGACAAGCTGCATTAAAAAAAAAAAAGGTTTCAAATTCTGAAAACCTGATTGCTGTAAAACATTTGGAATGAACGAAGAGGTTTCAAAGCAGAGACGGGCACTAAATAACTTCCAGTTAAAGTGTCTCTGGAAATCACTGCCCAGAAAAAACATTTTGGCAATAAAATCCCTCTTTTAAAAAGCAGGTAAATAGAGACCTCTCTGGAAACTCTGCCCCTATTTTACTTTGTTCCAACAGTCACCATGAATTTTCTGGCACTGGCATTCACTAAGTCGGCTTCTAGTTCCTAGCTTTACTGGTTTTTCCCATCACTCTTAACAGGGCTGGCAGCTCACTGCATCAGTAAGATTTCTCTGAGCAGGTTCACACATTGTAGTATTACATAGCATCAAGGAGGGCACCCACAGAAAGGTACCCCAAGTTGGTGGTGGAACAATTAACTGGTATTTAGAGTAGAAAGTGGGCAGGGAGAAACTTCAGACAGCATTCCTAGGCACTGGGATAGCAAAAGTAAAGTTGGCTGAAGTAAAAGAAGAGGAACACCAACCCTGCAGGTTTAGAAACTGAGCATGTCCTCCTCTGCTTCCTTAATGAAATCCAGGAGCCTGATGCTAGTTACAATCATCACACAGCCCCTAACCACCTGTGAAATGATCTGCCCAATAAATAACAGTTGGCCCCTACACAGCCCTACTTTTTAAAATGACTGAATAGCTGAAAGGTGCACCTCATGGACTGGCAATGGAGTGGCTGAAAGGTACACCTCATGTACTATTTCAGACATGTTTTGCATTCCTGTCTTCTCCAAAAGGCCCTTCCACCAAGACCTGACTAATCACTATTGCTTCATCCTTGCCTCGGAGCTGCCAGAGTGGGCAACTAGCACACACCTTCTGGGTACTAGACCATAGCTGTCTTAACACTACCAGCTTCCAAATATCCTGGATTTTGTACCACTTGCAAAATGGGGTCACAAGCTCCATTTCACACATGCTTTTGCCAAAACAGAGAGCGTATGTCTGGTGAGGTCTGGAGCATGTGCTCTTTTCATGTGGAGTTTACTTGCACAACTTCTACAAAGAGAAGTAGTATATAAAAATGGGATGATTAACAAATGGTGAGAGGTGAGATGTGGCTCCCATTCTCCTCCCCTATACACACCCCCACCCACCCCCACCCCTCATGTGTAATCTATCAGTGTGATTTTCGGTTTCCATCGAGACAAACTAATTCTGGCAGATCATCAGAAGATTATGGCTTCAAATACAAATACCTTTTTTTTCACATGGAAGTTGAACTTATTTAGTCCCTGAACTTTTAAACTGGCTACTTGCCCAACTGACTTTTCTGCTTATGTGATCAGCAGGCACAGGTATTCAGCCCTACCTCTTTGAAAATATAAACAAACAAACAGATCAAAAGACTCAGTCGAAAAATAAGGTAGCAGCCTTTGATATGGACAAGGAAGATCTTAAGACTTTTGTCAAGGAAGACAAAGGACACTGACAAGTGATTATCCCTCTCTGCTGCTGGAAGACTTGTTTGCAGACGAAATTGAACAAAATCTCCAAAATAACATCACAGATAAGCCCCAGAGGATGTTTATTTTGCCTGAAGCAAAAAGATGATGATGTGTGCCAGCACCAGCATATCAGGGGGATCTTCCTGTGACAGCACATCTGTGTAACTTTAGCCTGCTTGAAGCAAGAGGACAAAAGAACAGCAGTACTCCAAGTGGAACCAGATACATTTAACCTGCAACAGAAATGTCACACAGTGCACGAGGGGGGATGCTGCAATGTTAAGAGAGCAGTAAACAAACCTATTCAAGCCTATCCAGAAATGATAAAAACAACATACTTGTAATCCCAACTGTTAAAGGCAGAGAAGGAAAAAACTGGGAAACAGCATGTCATGGCTCTGAACAAAGCAGGAACAAGCAAGCTATGTCCTCAGCTGTGGAAGAGCTGCTGAAAATCTTACCTGTGTGATCCAGGACAGGGCTGTTGGCACCACAGGTTTGGTACAATGAAGCAAGGTCCTTTGGAATGTATGTTTTAAAGATATTTAAGATGTCCAAGTGTTTTTCATGCCCATCTGATCCCAGATCCTGTTTGCTGGAGTGTAAAGCTGGAGAAACTCCCACGGCACTAGGTTGGGGCTGCAGCACTGGACTTGCTCGTGCTACTGCTGTACAGTTTGCCAATGTCCTCATCTCATTCCCAGACTTCATGTGAGACTCCCTCTGAGGCACCGACGGCTCTTCGTGTTTAGCGTACTGCTCACTTTTACACAGAGGATGATACTGCAGGGGTGGGTTGTATTTGGCCTTCATGGAGTCAGATGCACAGTGCTTACCTGGAGGGGCAAAGCTAGTACTTCCTTGGGGGACCACATACTTCTCTACTTGCTTACTATTGGTGGGCTGTGAGCTAGGCCTGGATATGACCGTCTGAGTAGGTGTTACGCTTCTGCTATAGGTTCCCATTTGCGTAAGTTTGGAATTTGCTTCGTATTTACTTTTTTGTTGTGCTGCTATGCTGTACTGCTCCTGGGAATGGTTTAACTTGGGCTGTCTGTACCCATCCAGACCTGATACACGTGGACCACAGTGGCTGAAGGCATGACTGTCCTTTGATTGATGCGTACTCCCGGACTTCGCAGTCATCCCAACAGAAAGAGAGTTGTTTTTGGACCCTGGCAATGCACTTGGCACTTGAGTGCGTGTAAATCTGGCAATGGGCAAAGGCTGGCACTCCTTACCACCGAGAACAGGAGGGGGGCCAGTACGCCCACTCCTTGCCAGAAAGACCAGGTTGTTTTTAATACTCTTGAATCCGTTCTGTTGAACCCAAGGGGGTACCATCGAGTTACAGCTGATTTTGTGCAAAATTCTTTTGTGCATCCACAGGACTTCAGGGTAGTAGGTCTTGTGACTGCAGAAAGGACATGGGTAGACAATTAAAGCAGCCTGCAAGGATGTATTTAGATATTTATTGCATGAATTATCCCTTGTTGATTTATCACTCAAATCGAGTGGAGCTACCTCTAGATCTTCAGCACCTTTTTCTATCAGAGGATGCTCCCTGTGCAAGTCTAGAAAATTTTCTCTAACACGACTAGCCTGCACTTCAAGTGATGTTTTCAAGTCCATGACCATGTTTGAACATGCCTGGCCCACACCTGAAGCAATGCTAGCAATGTGACTGGAGCAAAGAAGCCCTTGGCTGTGATGGAATGCTGGCATCTTTATGTCTGCAGAACCTTTCAGATCCTGGTATTTCGAAAAGGGTTCCTTGATGACGCTCTCCAGTGGTGGCACCAAGGCAGGAATCTCTGGTTTAGATTCCCTGGCTTCATTTTCTCTGGCGTTGTGGCTTCCCAGCTTTGGGACTTCATCCAACTGAGATGTTATCATTGGGGTTTCCTCTTCAGGAAAGTTGCAGTGGTATGGCTTTTCATCTGAATGGGACAAACAAAAAAAAACACTGTCATTTTATGCAGAAAGGAGCCCAAAAGACAGAGCAGAATTCAAGATTAGACTAAGATAGCAGGAGAAAAAGGAAACTTTGGTATTAGGATCGTAATGACATGCTACAGACTAAATGTACTGTTTAAACAAGAAAATCTTTAAATAAGACACAACAGTTCAATTTAGTTTTAAAGATGACTGTGGAGCCTGGATAAACTCTCTAATGCTGCATGTTCATGACATTTTGAAGAAAAAACAATTCGATAACATACCCATGTTAAAATTCTGGGACTGCAAGAAAAATAAACAAATCTGCAACCATTTAATGCTTTAACAAAAGCAAAGATAACAGAGTCAGATAAGACTGACCTAGTTAAAGGTCTGTCAGCACTTCCACTACAAGCCCCTATTTTCAAAGGGTTTATAACTCAGCAATAAAAATGGGCTCCACGTGGAAACCAAGCATATAGACAGGTAAAGCATACAGAATAAAGTGCTCACTTAAGAGGAACTTTTGCAGTAGCCAAGTATAAAAGATGGAGTTATGGAGGATGTAAATTTTGAATTTTCCATCCTTTACTTTAAAGCATATGCTTTTTCCTTTTTATTTTTTTGGGTTACATGTCTATGAGTCAAACTTCAGAAAAAATTTTAGGACTGCTCCATCTACTGAAAGGTAAGGAATTGAACATTTCAGCCATTTAGACTACAGAATCCAAAACAGACTTTTGATTCTTCTCATTTTCTTCTTCACTGTTCAGCTCTCCAGAGTATATTTATCTACCTAACACAAGTCCTGGAAAAGGAACATACTGGGCAGTAATTAAAACTGTTTAGGGTAAAAGAGAAGAGTATGAGTTGTTTTGCTGGGAGCATGGCTACCTCTGCCCGCTCTCCTGATGCTGATCTCTCAGAGCTGCTGATGAAGCCACTGAATCCCTCCAAATCAGTTCACAAATCAATTCCACAGAGATTTTCATCACAGCAGTAATGCTTACTGCACTGAATCCATTTAACATGTAACTGAATTGAATCATCTGAAACTCTTTCAGTTTCAATTAACATGCAGTTAATGAGCCACTGCCAGGCAAGTGTAAGGAGACCATGCTCCATCTAAAACGTCACCAGTCCAAAGTGATCGCTGTATCCATAGGAGGGATGAGAATGGGAAAGGAGTGAACTGCTCTAGAGCTGCATATCCTCTCGCATCAACTCCTAAAAGGCAGCACTTCAGAAAATCAAGCGCCATTCGTTAGCGCAGTGCAGTGCCACGGGCATTATTCTGCATGGCACAATGGAAGAAGCATGTCGTTGGCTGGACTTGCTCTGCAAATGAAGTCTACTCAGCCTCACCTTCAATTCAAGCAAAAAAAAAATCTGAAGCTTTTGTTTAATTCGAGGTAATTAGGTTAAAAATAACCCATAAGTTTGCAGCCTCGCAGGGCTGACTGCTCACTCTGCTAAGATCATTTTCCTTTTACATTCTCTGAGGGAGTATACTGGGGGGGGGACACCCCACAACCCAGAAACTTGTTTTTCCTTTGTTGCAGGAGACAAGGTTTTGGGAAAGCACATGCCCAGCACTACTAGCCGAATTTACAGTTTGAAACAAAGACACTGCACGCAGTGGTGAAATCTGACACAGCACATCTGTCTTGTTTTCAAAGCATATCTGTCAAAGCCCAAAATACTTGTGCTCTTAAATATTATTTTAAGGCTTCCCTTTATGATTACAAGGAGTGGCTCCTTTGATCAGCATAGTAAATAATAACGCAAAGTGAAAACAAATCCTTCAATCATAGCTGCACTTGGTGGAGAGTGAACCGACCTGTTGGCTACGCTGAGCAGAGCAGGCAGAGGAGTGAGGACAGGGACCACTGCCAGCCCTGTTCCAGGGACTGCAGAGCCAGGAGGCTCCAGCCACACTGTGGTCCACCTGTGCAGCCGTGATGAAGGGTGTGCATTGGCAGACACCTGCGGCACCCAGGTTGCTCTGCGTATCTCAGACACTCCTTGACAGTTTCTGATTTGGTCAAAATCTACGTAGCACGGGGTCTCAGCAAAGGGGACAAAGTCAAACAAACTGTGAGAGGAGGCACTGGTTAGGTCTGGAGTTGCTCATTAGGTCTGGACTACTCAGTTTAGGTCTGTACTTGGGGAGGGGAGGAAGAGGAGAAAGCAGAGAGACAGACCACAGTTCCGTGCACCCCAATAAAGCCTGGGACTTCAAACCTTGAAGTGGCTACAGTCCTTTTAGCCTTATTTCTTTAGTGCAGCCACCAAAGAAAAAGGGATTTTCCAGGTGGAAAATGTAGCACACAGCAAGAAAACGATGAAGGCATTTCTGAGGTATATCTAGGCCTGCAGTTGCCACAATGCTGAAGGCATATACTGTCAGTACATTATATGAAAATTTGTAAGATTATTACAAAACATAGCTTCCAACATCTCTTCATAGCATCTTGCTAGATTCAATTCCTCTGATGCCTCACACAAACAGTACTTAACATATTAGGAATAATTTTAAAAGCTTAGATCAGGAGCCCCAATAGCAGTATTTGTGCAAATTGCTTAAGCTGAACTTCATGCAAAAAAACCCACCTGAAACCAAAACCACACTCTTACCCTCCTCCCCAAGATTTGGACAGAAACAATTTTCATCTGTAGGCCAAGTCAGATTTCTTCATCAGTGCAAAGCACAGCCTATGCTTTTCCCTAGCCCCATCCTGCTCTTCATCAGGGACCTAACACTACAGATATCAACACCTAGGCTGCCACATGCCATGCTTCCCACCATGGCAGGTGGGGTCCAGGGTGGGCAGTGAGCAGGTAGCAATAGACTGGAGGATGGGAGGATGAAGGTAAAAGCAAGAGCAGACAGTATGCAATCCAACAAATAAGTCAACCCTTTTTAGAGAAACAGACTAAATTGATTTCTGCCTGTTCCCAGCTGAAAAGGGGTACTAACAATCTTTTTAAATCACTGATATAAAATATTGTTCTAACCAGTGCAGTGCAGGCAGTGTCACTAGAAACTTTCAAGATTTTATTATGGCCAGGTCAAAGCAAAAATCCATGAATGAGATGCCTTCTGCTTGATTTCCAGGGTCTATAACTCACACATTTCCCATTGAAAGAGTTCTTGGTTAAGCATGCTCTCACTTTTTATCCTATAGCCCCTGCCATCTCCTCATGTTTGTCTCAATTCCTTTGTTTCTTACCCAAAACAGCTATATGTTGTACTTAAGAGAAATAAAGTTCCTTTTACCACAACCCTGAAGTGTTACAGCTTTTCTGTGTCACAGATACAGCTAAAACAGAGGAATATTCCAGGGAACCCAGCTAGGAGGTGGTTGCTGATGCCATCCCATGTCTTTAGTTTGGTCATAGCTTCAAATATCAACACCATCACAGGCCATGGGAGAGCAAAGCAGGACAGTGCAAAACACTTAACCATATGGAAACCATGGCCTAGAAACACAGGAATATTCAGGGATTTGAACAGTTCTTCATAAATATACCCAACTGCCATCACTGAGTTACTTACCTTACACAGGGAGATAGAAGTGACTCCCCTTCTCCCCCCACACACAATATCCCTCCTTCCTCTTTCTCCCCCTCAAATGCATAAACTCCACTTGTTTTGTTCCCAGCACTGTTTCTCCACAAAACTGAATTTCAGAATGGGCTGCACAGCTGTTTTAATTCACGAGGCTTCCAATAAAGTAAACCAGGCTACAAGCCTGAGGACAATGAAACCGTGATTTCTATTCAGACGAGCAGAACTGGCTAGAAATTGGCCCCTTTTCTGGCTAGTGTTACAGCACTAGGAATCTAAGGAAAAGGAGCAGATGTGATGTGTTTGATTTTTAGTAAGCATTTGATAGCGATTTGCACTTTGAGATGAATGCTGTGGCTTGATTTGAAAACTGGCTGCAAATAAATCATGATAAAAGCGAAGGATAACACTGGAAGAAGGTGCAATATTGCAAAGACCTGTATTAGGTTCTATTTCACTTGATATTTTCTTTAATGAACCAGAAGAGACTCTAGACAGCATGCTAACTTAAATCTCCAGGAAATATCACATTTGGAGGAGCTGCAAAAATAACGGGGACAAGGAAATAATGCACAGGGACTCAGAGAGAATAGAAATGCAGTCTGAGAATAATCAAATGAGATTCATTCTGGGGAAAAAAAAGCAGACTAAGACAAATGAAGGGAAACGATCCAAAAACACCCATGCAGTGGGAGGGCAAAAATTATGAAGCGGTAGTGTTGAAAATAACAGATGTTACAATAGATGGCAAGTTAAATATGAGTGTACTAGATGAAGTTTTTCAGCTTAGCTTTCACAAATAAAAGTATGCATTATGAAAACAAAAATAAAACTACCCCTCTGAAGAAGACACATGATGGCCATGCTGGTCGAATTATTTTATATATACATAAATACATACAAATATAT
>NW_008649900.1:31774-48089 GCF_000695815.1 Acanthisitta chloris | reverse complement strand
TGGTGTCCTCAACATAAGAAGGACATACATAGATCTGTTGGAGCAAGTCCAGAGGAGGCCACAAAGTTGATAAGAAGACTGGAGCATCTCCCCTATGAAAACAGGCTGAGGCAGCTGAGGCTGTTCAGCCTGGGGAAGAGAAGACTGCATGGAGACCTCAGAGCAACTTCTCAGTATCTGAAAGGAGCATAAAAGGGAGCTGGAGAGGGACTCTTTTTTAGGATCTGCAATGATGGGACAAGGGGTTATGTATTCAAATTGAGGGAGGGAATGTTTAGGTTAGATATTAGAAAAATGTTTTTTACTACAAGGGTGGTGAGACATTGGAACAGGTTACCCAGAGACATGGTGGCTGCCCCAACCCTGGCGGTGTTTAAGACCAGGATGGATGAGGCCCTTGAGCAACCTGATCTAGTGAGAAGGTGTCCCTGCCCATGTCAGGGAGTTTTGGGACTAGATGATCTGTAAGGTCCATTCCAACCCTTAAATTCCATGATTCTATGATTATATGATTATATAGAAAATGGCAAGTGCACTTTCTGTAGATCCATTAACTTCAGATAATGCTCATGAGATGGATAGTTATGTACTACTAAGTCTTCAGCTTGGTTGAATGGTTCTTAACATTTTAACAACATATCAACACTATTTCCTCTAGAAATCATATGTCTACAATAATGTTCTCACACAATTTACAGAAATAAGTCTGTAGGTGCTCCCTAATTTCTGTTAAAACTACATACAATCCAAAGCATTTTCCTACATGAAATTGTTTTGAATAGCATTCATTCAATAGCTCACACATTTATGTTATATTTTTGGAAAAAGCATAACATCTTTACAAGGCTTCAGTACATGTCAAAAATTTATTTCATTTCATTAAAGCTGAAATCGTTGCAAAGTCTGCTGCATACTCCATTTTCATTATAATTCAGTTACTGTCCAATTCAGTATTTTAAGCAAAAGCAATTTCACGACAGATATGATGTTCCATATCTATTTTAGTTGAAGTTTGAAGTTTTGAAGTTCAAAGTTTTGCAGAATTAGATAGCACTATACTGACTTTGTGTACATACATACTTTATCATTCTATCTTTTTTTGGATTAACAGATTAGCATGATTTTCTACCCTTGCAGTTATCTGCTACCTCACATGGCATACATAAGATGATAATAACATGCTTGGAATTTTACCTAAGTTAGAAGAAAGTCTTAACAGAAAATTGCCAAATTGTAAATGAAAAGTTTCTAACAAGTTTCGTAAAAAAATCCCAAAACCCAGTAGCTGCTGCAGTCTGAAAAAATTCTGGTGATGCCTAAACACTCAACAGACTTCATGTGTCATAGCTAATGCATTGCTTAAAGTGAGATTGGGAGTGTCTCACCTAAGGTGAGAGACAAACCTATACTAAGGGCAAAATAGTTAACTATGTCATCAAATGTATTCAGAATAAAGCACAGCAGCTGCATCTTTTCTGCTATATGGTAACAAATTCCTTTAATATGTGTAAAAACATAATAAAACTGATGAAACTGGTAAGAAGAGAGAATGAAGAAGAATGTCCAGGTCTAGAAGTACTGGAGGAATGGGAAGAACAATTATGAGAATAACATGTCATCAGGATCAAAACACATTTTCATTTTGCTTCTCAGGATATCTAGATTAAGAAAACAGAGAGAACAGCCTACACCCACACTAAAACAAACACTTAAGATAAAGAAATTATGGCAAAATAGTAGCCAACACAATATGGTATCCAGAGACATCTAGATAAGAAAACAAAAGTAATTGAGCAAATACTAATAATCAAAGGTGGGATAAGATGGAGAGAGAGCTGTAATCCCCATCATCTCCAAAAGAGAGTAGAAAAATAGACTCTGTTTGAAGCAAACCCTCTGGCCAATGAAAGAACCACCCAGGAGGCATGAATTGGTCTCAGTAGCTCATGTTCCTTTTCTAGCATCTCTTCAAAATCTTGGGCAGACCTCTTCAATGTAAGACTTTTGGTGCCTGGATGCTGAATAAACATTTGGATAAGTTTTATGACTTTGTGGCTATGAGAATATAAGAAAACAAGATTGGTTTCATTTTAAATAAGTTAACTCTCCTAAAAGATCTCACATTGAGAGTTGCTGCATGTGTGGGAGTGATTCTGACTGCAACAGGAATATCAGCTGCCTGACCAAGGTGGGGGACAAAGGATAAGCAGTTATCTTTGCTATCCTTGGTAAATAATTTACCTGAATTGTGGCCCAAGTGAAAGAGAATAATAGCCTGAGTGGAACAGAATCATTGTCACCTGACATTTTTTCCCAAAAAAAGTCCAATAGCTACCAACTTGGGTTATGCCCAGGATGGAAATAAATTGATAACTAAAGCCAATCATCATGTGACCATATGAACAGAGGTTCTAAGTGAGGTTCTTCAATTCTCTTGGACCACAGTGGGCTGTGCTAGCATTTCCCTCTAAACGGGACACCTCAAAAGACAGTCACTGATGATGAGGTCCAGACTGATACCCTCCAACACACTCATGCTCCTCAAGGTGAAATACATGCCTGTTGGGAAATGTAGAAGGATTTGACATATTTCACTGAACGAGGGGAAATTTTGATGGGTACCTTTACACACATAGAGACATCCCCATGCCTGTGTACATGTAAATTGATTGTGGAATTAATATTGTGATCATGAATTTATAATTAATTTTTATAACTGTAGCAAATCCAATTGAATCACTTTATTAAAAAATTAGTCAACGATTGCTGCTAAACACTTCTGCATCCTTATCTTTTTGTACTGATATCCTTTGCACTCTGACTCTTTTTGTATCTCCTGTCTCCATGTAAATAATTTTAAATTGATTCTCATCCAATTTTCCTATGTATATTTCATCTATATAGTAAGTAATAGAGTGAACCTTGCCATAAACCTCACACTTTCAAAAGTTCTTGTTAAAACCTCCTTTTGTCAATATCTTTGATGGTGGTTCATAAACAGCCCAAACTACTCATTCATGTCAGTGTCACAACAGTTTCCATCACAGACAGATTAAATTTCACAGTGACAATAATTCATACTAAACTTACTTATAACCTTTCCATCCTCTCGGTACTGTAGTCTGGATTTTTCTCCTCACACTCATTTTTTTCTTTTTTCCTGAATAGTGTTTTCAAGAGTAGGACATTAGCTCACTATAGTTTTTAGACAGTGTCTTGTTCTCAGCATATAGTGGGCAATCATATATTGTTAGTTAAACAGATGTAATGTGACATCCTTAGTTGCTAGTTTTCTTTCTAAGAACATTTTTGTCATTTCATTGATATCAGGATAAACATTTAAATGCATAAAAATAGTTTGGTTTATAATAAACAATATCATTTATTGTCCCTGAGAACATCAAAGCCTTCACTGCTGTAAACAGGAAGCTTTAATAGTATCACCCCTTGGATAATTGCTATTTTGTTTACTAGACAGAAGTCAATGTAATCAGAGGTATATATTATTTCCTCTTTAAAGATTATATTTAAGAATGGAGTCTTACATTTGTGTTGCTTCATGGAAAGCCATTGCTTGGGACTGTGTTTGTTTGCTTTTTATCTTTTATTTTTTCCTTACCTCCTTTAATTGCCTGCTAATGTCCTTAACACAGTGACACAACTCCTCTGGAGTTGCAGATTGAAAGTCCACCTGCTGGAGATTTATGTTTTCTCCATCTCACGCAGCAAAAAGTAACACAATCAACATTCTACATATACTACCTTGTTGGGCAATTTTGATGGATAGCTGAAAATCTCTTGACATATGAACCCTGTTTTCTTTGTTTCTTTTCCCCTTTTTTTCCCCTTAAAATACACCTGCCTTCATCCAGTTGTGACACTACATATTTTAAACATTTGTCTATCCATATAATGAAAAGCACACTGATGACAAAATCGACGAGTTCAGAATCAAAGCTTATATTTGAATGAATGCTGGTATGTAGTTATAATTACTGGAGAAGTTATCACAGGAAAGAAGAATTAACAGGAGTTGGAGGGAGAATAGGGATTGCAGAAGCATGAAGTTCATGTAAGTGTCATTTCAATAGAAAAACATCCCTGCTTTGGAATAGCATCTACTTGCGAAATTTGAGTACAGAACAATGATTTGAACACCTACCAGTCTATCATAACTGATCACTCATCTTAGGCCCTATGTTTCCTTCCAGCAATATCAACAGTAGAATTTCTTTCTGTTTGGAACTTTTTGCATAGGTTTATTTTAAATATATATAATTACTTGCACTCATATATTTCACAAGACAATTACAGAATGCTAGCTAGAGCATATAAAGTTCTTATTTAAATGTAAACAAGTCAATTTTATTTAATATAAAAATTTAGTCTACATAGAACCATGTGCAATTAAGATAGATTTTTATAGCTTAATAGAATTGCTAAAATATTCAATTAGCATATTCAGATTCTTAAAAAGCTTCACATACATACCCTTGGGTATTTTTTCTTTGAGAGGTCTTTCTAAGATTATGGATATTCATATGAGAATCTGATGTTTGCATAAGAATCAAAGGTATTAGTTCCCCACACAGTATTAAAAGACTATTGGTATTGGTTTATTACAGTTGTTAGCTTGAATATTATATTGCAGGGACATACTTTAGCTTTCTGGCTTTGTTTTACTGATTTCTAAGAATCTCTTTAAAGAATGAGTTTCAAATTATCTCTATTGTTCTCATGCCAGCAGTTCTTCATAACGAATATATATTTAATGACAGAAACCAAAATATCTTTCCCTCAGCAGTGATGAAAATACTATAGCACAGAATTGCAGGTTAAGTACATGTCACAGTTCATAGTTAGCTGCACTGTCACTTTACTCATATCTAAACACTGTAAAAATATTTCAGTGAAAAGAGTAGAAATAGAAGTGATTTTGTGACTTCTAGGAGAAAAGTCAAGAATAAGTTTTAAAAGGAACTGTTTGTATCAAAAAAATGTTTGCATCAAAGAGAATTTGAATAGCAAATTTAAAAACTTCCTCAGGACTGAATATCTTATTTCTGCAAATATTTCAACGCAGAATTTTGACACTCCAAGTGACTTATGATTGCCCTGGCAAGAGGCGCATGAATTAATTTAAATATGCCTAAGTATAATTTATAAAGCAATAGCATAGAGAAACAGATTTCAGGTCTTATCAGACACTGTACACAGATCTTAGCTATTTTTGTTATGTTTGATACCTACTGCCAACATTTCATCTCCAGGTATCACTCAAAGCCTCCATAAATTGGCACACAACATAACAGATGCATCAGCATATCTTTGGATAAATTTGCTATTCAGCCAGACTTATTTCACTCTCCTTGATTGTATTCTCACTTATTCATCCAGTTTCTATAATGATTCAAAGAATTCATTGCAATAAATTTCATTACATGACATGATTTTTAGGTTTAAAACTAGGTTTCCTTGCATTGCTGTCATGGTTTAATCCCAACCAGCAACTAATCACCACACAACCACTCGCTGACTCTTCCCTGGTTGCTTGGGGGAAGGAATCACACAAGTTAAAATGAGAAAGCTCATGGGCTGAGGGAAAAACAGTTTAATAAGCAAAGAAGAGCAAACCAAAAATTCATTCACCCCTTCCCATGGGCAGGCTGGTGTTCAACCATCCCCAGGTAAGCAGGGATCCATCACACATAATGGTGACTTCAGAAGATTAACACCATCACTTCAAATGTGTCTGCGTTCCCTCTTTTTCCCCCAGATCTATATGCTGAGCATGATGCCATATGGTCTGGAAAATTCCTTTGTTCAGCTGGGGACAACTGTCCCAGCTGTGTCCCCTCCCAAATTCCCCAGCCTCTTTGTTGGTGAGGTAGGGTGAGAAGCAGAAAAGGCCTTGACTCTGTGTGAGCACTTGTCAGCAGTAATGAAAACATCCCAGTGTTATCAACATTATTTTCACACAAACCCATACTATAGTCCTATAGTAGCTATTGTGATAAAGTTAACTCTCCCAACCAAAACCAGCACATTCACATCTATCCGTATAAACATTTTTTCCAGTGTCTCAACTATTCTTCCTCTTGTGATATTTGTTGTATATAACTGCAGGAGTAAAACATTAGTTTTTTAACTTCAACATCAGTTACGCATGTCAGAAAGATTAGAAAGTGAGTTCTGTTCTATTAACACCCCTTTCCCTCACAAGACACAGAGGACTCAAAATTATGGAATTTCTGGGGCAGGGAGGGAAAGAATGTTTTATGAGCAAACAAATAATTGGTTTGATCACTGAAATCAAGATTATCTTGAAGTCACTAGAATTAGTCAAAATGAATGACAAATAATTTCATAAAGAAGTCAAATGAAAGTAAACTCTAACCTTGCTCACCATAGCTATGATACATAGGAAATGAAAACCTGTAAGAAAGAAACCTAACACAAAAATGGGAGTCAATTGACAAATACTAGTTTCACAGCAATATCTGTAGATAAATTCCTACAAAATAAATAAAATATTATAATTCCAACTTTCAATTCAGTAAAAAATAGTTCCTAGGGTTTTTTGCATAGAAGATGTCATTAACATGGCTGGAGCTGTCAGTATCAGGTTAGTTAAGGAAATAATCTATGTGATGTAGTTCCCACAGCCAAAATAAAATCTGTGTACACCACCCAGTCAAAGATTTCTAAATTAACTTGAAATTCTTTACATAAAGACATTGAAACTTCTAAGAAGTCAAGGAAATATTTAGAACAGCTCTTTAGGATATCAGAGTATAAAAAGTATGTCAAGAACAGACCAGTTAAAAAGACACAGTTCAGCTAGTATCAAGAAAGTTAATGACAAAACCATTATACCAGCACTCTCAAATGACAGAAAATCAACTAAGAAACATTAAAACTTTTATTATATGATACTGTCAAATATCACAACCATGACAGTTTTCTCTTAAATAAAGCCAAATATTTAGGTAAAGGAGGCTATACAGAGCTAAAAAAAAGGAAGCAAATAAGAGAAAAAATTGGCTCTGCTAAAATAGCAGCAATAATGCAAAAGAAGAATCCCACCAAAACCCCAGAAAAACAACCAATCAAAAAAACCAAAAACCAAAAAAGAACCAAAAAAAACACCAAAAAATCAAACAAAACTGTTGTGGATAATATCATAAAGGTATTAGGGGGTTCAGTAAGTTCCAAGTAGACTGTTTTCACCACCCAGTCACCTCAAGAGAAACTGGCAAAGAAGTTAGTAGGGAAAAAAAAATTCTAATTCAGAGAATACCTTCAAGACCAGATAAACAGATAAACATCAGAAAAATATACTGACAAATTCACCTACAGAATCAAGTTCTGCAATATATCCTAGCACAACCAAAGGTATGAAAGATGCAGTTAAACGATCTGTTTTCAAAAGTACATAATAAGTTAATACAAACATGCTAAAAATTTACAATGCTTCAACTAAGAAAATTCTAAGATTTTTAATCAGTAAAGCCTCCAAAACAATGATAAAATAGTTGAGTGCTGAATTTTAAATACTAAAAAGAAAGAATTGCATGCAATTTCAAGTCAGCATGAAATATACTTCTCCAGATATAAAGTGTTCTGAGGGATAATTTTAGAAAGATCTAAGAATTTTTTAGGGACAAACGTATGGAATTTTAACCATTCGGGCTCCAAATATCACATATTAAGTAGATATTTCAAGAAAAGTGGGGAGGAAATGACAGTTACAAGTAGATAGAAACAAATATTACTTCTGATAAACATCACATATTTCAAAACAGCATTTCTCCACTTCTATCTCAACTCAGAACAATTTACAAATCATATCTTCAAGTCAAGATTATTTCCATGATGTTAGAGGAATGGAGGAGGTGAAAAATCAAAGTACTTCAGAAAAATTTCTGCATTTTTATAAAAGAAAATAACAGAAACACATTTAGTGTAAATAGTGAGTACGAGAATTCATGGGAACAATCATGTTTTGCTTCTCAAAGTTATGCAAAAAAAAGAAGGGTCAACGTGTCAAAGACATCAGCAGTGAAATTAGGATGCCAGAGAGAACTCTCTTCTCTAAGAGGAAAGCCACAGCAGAAACAGGGAAACAAAAGACTTAGTATTGAAGGCTTAGTCAAGTACCATTAAAAAGGCATTCTCTCTCCTCCTCTCCCTCAATAAAACCAAGTATGAGTTCTGCACTTGAACACAGAAACAACCGATAGTAACAAGTCTGTTTATCTCTAGTCAACGTTTTTAAATTTGGAAAGATTCAAAGTTGAACTATAAAATTGTTACACCACTATATATTTTATATTGCAATGTATATACTAAAGGAATTGTGAAAACAAAGTTTTCTTATTGAGACACTCCATAGCCTAAGATTAGTATAGAAATGAAATTATGCACAGTGTACCATACTTCACAGAAAATTCACTTTGGGGATTGCAGAAACCAGATATTTGAAATACCTGAGATTTCTGAGTATTTGCAAATTACAATTTCAACAGTACTTAGAAAACTAATTTCTCTGTGATCCACAGTGCTACCAGCAAGCTCTACTTTAATTTCAGTTTAGAAAGTTTTAAGAATTAATATGCAGTATATACCTATGAATAAAGAAGAAATTTTATGTAAATATCAGAATAAAACAATAATAGACAGTAAGCACTGTAATTTCACAGATTCTAACCTAATATACATAAATTTGCAAAGGTGTATTTCTATTCTAGTTATCAGCATTTTCAAAAAGCAGCCAATATTGTTAAATATTGAATGAGGAATTTTCCATCATCTGATTTAAAATGACTTGAATCTTTGGAAACTAAGACCTCAGTTTTTCCTCCTTGCTTAGAATCTTTTCAAGATCAGAAAGGAACATTACCCTGTGCTGGGAACAGCCTACAAGTGCATCTGTGCATGTTGCTTTAACAGAATCACTTGAAAATTTTATTGGCATCTAGCACATCATGAACTGTGTTACTTATGTAAAGAGTGAGTTTAATTGTTGCAAAGATCAGATGCCAAACACCATGTTACAGCTGTTCACTGAACAGATGGGAAAGGTTATGGTATTTGAATATGTCATTATTAGTGAGACAGGTCACATAACAAGCTATAAATCATCTGTTTACAGGCACTTTGTCAGTGATGAAAACTTCCAAGGTGTAAAAGCAAAAAACCCTCATTTTTTACATCAAGCAAAGTCTGCCATTTTCATACTGAAAATGACATTAGTGTGCAAATTATAAGTCATAGCAAAGAGACATGATACATGATGCCTGATGCCTAGCTTTTGTTTTAAGGTACACACATTAAATAACATACTTACTAAAATCTCTCAATACCGTATAACTAGTATATGTAAGAGGAATAAAACATGGATTTTTTCCACAGTGCAAAGGCAAGTGCATATCCTACAACACCCTGCTCATGAGATTTACATGCCCCCTTATTAGAGCAAAGAAATATTGTACAGAAAATGCTTATATTAATTTTAAAAGAAAACTCAGTAAGACTGAGTTTTGTAGTATTTTTAATAATATTTGTAAGACTTTTGTATGAATTTAACAAACAACTGAGGTTGCCAGTTAGTTACAGGCAAAAGGCCTCTGGTATTTTTAGTGAACTGCAGCAAAAGAGAAATATCAACTGTTAAGCACAGCAAGAAAATATACATTTGGCAAGAGGAGAAATTTTCCTTACACCAAGGATAGAGATAAGAGAAAAAGCCCCAAAAGTAATATGACCATGTATCCTGAAACAGACTTCAAATCTGGGGTGCCCCTTTAACATGCTGACAATATCCAATTCTGCTCTAATCCCCATCAAGAAGGGTAAAGTTAATTGTATTAGGAACTGACCATTTGATTTGTATTTTCACTACACATGGCTTTGTTACCCTATCACCCTCAAGCTGAACAATCCTATCATTGTTCATCCTAACTTACACTCATGGGAAAGATAGTTGTAGTATAATATTGCATTATGTGTGGCTCACTCTCATAAAAAGCTTACATATCCATTTATATTTTTACTATTGCCTAGGGCTAGCAATGAGAAAATGTATTAATGCTTTTTATCCTATTTCTTTTTCTTCAGCTTTTGAAAGAAAAATAATAATGTTAGTATATCACAGAAAACTTGTACCAAGAAAAATTTAACAATATACATACTAGAAAGTGAGAAAACTAATGCACAGAGGCTGTTATCCAAGCTTCAGTTATATATTTCCAGAAAAAATGAACTGAAGAGAGATCTGAAACAGAGAATTTAAAATATAAATAAGTTACAAAACATAGATAGTAAATTTAGGAATATAAAGATTTCCTGTCATCAGCTAAGAGAGATGAGATAAATCAGGTTAGCTCATTCTATCATTAAACCAATGGTTTACCCTTTGACATCTGATCTGTGTTTTCATTCCACTTTTTCATATTTATTCAGGATTTTTTCAAATCCTATTAAATGAAAGTAAGTAGGAAAAGTACAAAATTATTACTTCAACTCTAAACCCCAAAAATTTGGAACCAGAAATAGCGTAACTTCCTAGACCAAAGACCATTTCCTCCACAGCACATCCAGAGATTTAATTATACGAAAGGCTGAGAGTAAGGAACTTTATGTTAAAAATGTACCATCAACAATTTTGAGTTAAAAATAGGAATGGGATACAGTGAGAGGAATATTGATAGAAAATAGAAGTTTTCAAGTATGCAAAATGTTTCCTCTTCAGAAGAAATCATATGCTTAACAAAGTCTACTTTGGACCCCCTGACTCTAAAAACTAAGACCTGCATGCCATAATTATTTAGGCTTGATTTTCAAACAGACCTTTCAGAAAATAAAAAATTAAGTTTTGTTAAAACAAGTAGATGAGATATTGGATTTTCAATGCTTCTCCTGTTATTATTTTCTTAGCAATTTGTGAGTTTGACATAAAATTCTTCATATTATCACCAAAATACATCAGGAAGTGAGTGGTGAGGGGGAAAAAAAGTGAACTGAAGACTTAAAAGCAACCATTTTTTCAGATAACTTAGATATTTGAATCCTGCCAGAGCTCCAAACTAGATTTAGATCCACCTCATGCTTAGGACCACACCTTTGATTTTCATAATCCTGAGTTATATTAAATTTATTGGCTTTTTTTTCCATGTCTGATAGATTAAAAAACACAGAATATCAAAACATGAGAAAAGACATGGATTTGCAAACATTCCTCCTACAGAGTCCTTCAGCACTTTCACAAGGCATTGCTACAAGACATTGGGCTCTAGTGATGTGACTCAAGCTATCATCCTTTTAAGAATTTGACCTAATATGCAAGAGGTCATTACAAAAGAAGGCAAAATACTTAGGACATAAATCAAGAGATGAGATCAACTTGACTATGCAAAAGTTATAGAATATTTGCCCCAAACATTTTAATAGCCTGAGATTTCCTCAAGGAAATGCACCCATTTATCAATGTCCAACAGTTGTATGTAAAGACTCTAATATCTTGGTTTGGAGTCAGCAGAAATCTATTATTTCTCTTCAGAAAGTGAGAGGCGTCACACCTACCCTTTAAAGGTACTCCACTAAAAGGAGTGAATTGGCATAGAACAAAAAATGGCTTACTGTTTGCCCTCCAGGGTACACAGAATGCAACATATTTGCATTTAATGTAATGTAATTGTGACACCTTGCCGCAGTTGGCTCACTGTCACAGCTAGGATAAATAATACACCTCAGTTTAAAAAGGATTAGTTCTGGTTAAATGTCAA
This sequence comes from Acanthisitta chloris, assembly GCF_000695815.1. Lineage (NCBI taxonomy): Eukaryota > Metazoa > Chordata > Aves > Passeriformes > Acanthisittidae > Acanthisitta > Acanthisitta chloris. The sequence continues at coordinate 36,303 of NW_008649900.1, read as the reverse complement.
AATTGCTTATCCTACAAACAGGAATGATTCTGAGAGAAAAAAGTCATAAACTACAGATGGAGAAGTGTATTTTGGATATCTAGTGAAACATCTGTATGTATTTCTTGTTACCATCATCTTATTTTAAATATTTATCTCCGGTAATACAATTGAAGAGCTCCTTCACTGTCAGCGTAATTTGACCAAGTGTGTCACTGCAGAGAATGCCAATCACATAATTTAGCTAAAGAAAGAATGGGTCTCTGTGCCTTGGATAGTCTTCAACAAAAGAGAATACCAAGAACTGCCCTCTGATGTATTGCACTTTTTTTTGCCATTTTATTATCATACAGCATTTAATGCCAAAATCAGATCAAAATATGCTGTAAAAATCAAATGCTGTTCTAAGAATATAAAGGCAGTATATTAGATCTTCTGACCCACAAAAGACCAAGGCAAGAGAAACGAAAATTTTTAAAACATTGGAAGCAACTGAATGATAAAGGTTTTTCTAGCCTCTTACATGTGAGGTAGCTGCTTCTCCCAGCATTAGATCTACTACATATGCATAAAAACTGTATCTTTGATGCCAGCAGTTTCCTAAAAGGTAGGTTGGTTTTCATATTTTCTAACACTGAGGAGCTAAGTTTTGAACTGGCGTTGTATTCCAAAGTATATACAGAGGTTTCTTAGTTTTTGTACTTTATAAAAACCCAAACAAAACCAGATAATTAAGGATCAGAGAAGATACTGAATTTTAAAATCAGAACAGCTGTCATTTTTACTGAAGGTGTGCACCTTACCGATAAATTTCAAATACAAGTTTATGCAATGCTAGACATAGAATAATATTAAGTATTGGAGAGAAGGACTTGCATCTTACATGGGCATTTTAAAAAGTTGCCTGGTCCAGTGCAACAGCAACTTCAGGAAAACCTTTTTCTACAGCCATATTCAGTTTTCAGAGCCTCATGCATTTGCCTGTAAAAGAATTTCTGGGCATTGGTGCTGGAGCTGACAAACCACACAGTATGGATAAATCTAAACTCCTGCTTTCAGGTGGGCAGACAATATCCATTATCATTTCCTCAGATTATGAATAAGAGTGTGAATTAAACATTGGAAGCAATGTCATCCTTAATTTCCATGTTTCACTTACCCAGTGGGGTGGGACTTGTACAGCTATGATTCTATGCAGTTTAAAGAATTTATTCTCATAGCAAACATAACATTTCTTGACAATAGTAAGGTTGAATTAGGATGAACACATGACAAAAACTGTTAACATTTTCTTAACTGCAAGATGCTATGATTTTCTATTGGATGTCTATTGGGATTCTGAGCTGTTGACCACTATCCTCTCAATGTGACTATCCAACCAATTCCTTATCCACCTGACAGTCCACCTATCAAATTTATCTCTGTTGTGATGCAGAGAGAAGGATGTTGTGGGGGACCACGTCAAAGGCTTTGCAGAAGTGCAGATAAACCCTTCCCTTGTCCACCGATGTAGCCACTCCATTGTAGAATGCCACTAGGTCGGGTAGGCAGAACTTGCCTTTGGTGAAACTATATTTATAGATATGTAAAACTATTAATTGTATACACTAGCAGTACTCGTAAAGCTTTGGACCCACTGGATATAGCTTCAGCTTTACCTACTTAACGGTCTTTTTCTGTTCTTTTATGGACTTTTTCAACCTTGTTTCTAAATCTCCAGGTTTCCATTTTAATATTACACTTCTGGTTTAACCTTTAATTTTTATTTATTTTTTTAAGACACAATAATAGCTGTTCCTAAATGACAGCTATCCTCTTACCTTGGATATAAGGTACACATTGCAAATAGAAGCAATGTAGGATTTAAATACTCTTTTGATCACATGAACAGCTGGAATCACAAAAAGTATATAGAGCAATATGTACTTAAGTGCATTACCAAGAGAAAAGGCAGAGAACATTTAATTGGTCAGGCTGAAGTTAGTACTGCTAAAACAACAAAATTGTACAACAAAGCATCTACAATGAGAACAGAATTTGTCATTGTCCCATCAAGCCCTGGATTTGCTTTACATTTACCCTGTTCCTTTATGCTATTTCCAGAGCATTAACTGAAAACGCTTGCAGAAACCGTGCAGAAAATAAGGGCAATGTGCATACTTTCACACAAAAAGTCAGTCTTTCTCACATTCCAAGTAGATTTTGCCTGCAGTCACTATTAACTGTAATTATATGACTACACACATATAAATCCATGATAAGAACAATTAATGACTCCTGTGTATATTAGCTTCTGTTCAATATTGCTGCTTTGGATTGATTCTTGAAATAAGTAGGATTTGTTCAAGACAAATGTGTATATAAAAAGTCCTTGCATGTGTTTTGAAATAGAGGCATCTGTATTTAAATAATTCATGGTATTGCACTTAGACAAATTTGATAAAATCAAAGGTCAGCTGAGTTTTTCTACCTACAGTATTATGTGTGGGTTTGTAAAACGTTTTCACCATCAGACACATTAATCTGTAATTATATACCTGTTATACAGGTATATACACATGTTATGGTGTGTATGCTATGCTGGAACGTGCCTGTTGATAGAAGACCAAAATTCATCAAAACAGGTGAAAATTTTCACTCTATTTGCCTGTATGAAATATAAATTAATTTGCAATACAGTAACTGCTTCAATAGCATTCATGTTGAAACATGACTATGTAATTTATGCTGTAGTGTTAGTTTCTTCCTCTACAGAAGCTGCTAAAAGGAAAGTATTATTTGAGAGTAGTAACTTGTCTTAAGATCACTTTCTAATTCATTTTTATTAGGACATAGTAAAACCAGATTAGCAGGTCATACTTTCAGTCAGTATTGCCTGTCTACCCCTCTATTGACACCATTTGGGATATTTTACACAAAATCAATTCACCAATATAGGGGTTTTTTTGCATATACTATTGAGAGGGTTTGATGCAAGATTGCTTATTACACATTCAAAAAAGAAATCAGAAATAAGTCAGTTCATCTTTACAGTGACATACATATATACTAGTATGAGGAGTGCTCAAGAATGTCTGCTCCGATATGACCCTCTACAAAGGAACAGTAACAATGGAAGGAGGAGTATGTGTAGGACATTTTCTGACCACTACAACAAAAGTACAGAAGACTGACAAGTTCATCGAGAAAGCCCTGTAAAGAGACATTCTCTGTTCTTGATGTATGACTGATAGAAGTGATATTACAGACAATGAAAGCCTTGCACAGCATATTCAACTTGCAGTGGAAAATGACTGCTTGTATTCAGTCTGGCAAAGGACTAGTTACTGCCACGTTGTTTTTGCCTATGAGCAATTATCTCACCATTCTTTAGGGCTAAAATATTTTTGGCAAGAGATTGTCTTGGCTTTATTCCAAGCATTCTTAAGGTTCTGGTATGATTTTCTTTTCTACTAATAACACGGTAAGTGAAAGTGCATTTATTACAGAGCAAAATTTGGTTATTTCAAGCCTTATGTACAAGATCAATGAATCTGTGGCTGTGCATATTTAAAAGGAACGCAGTCAACAATAATGGACAGTGATAGGCCCCAAAACATTGCATTCCAGGATGTTCTAAGGTGCAGGAGGAGAGAGATGGAAGATCTATACATTTATGTCATTGCCAAGCTGAAGACTATTTAATCCATTAATCTGACTGAATTCTAAAAGAAACAAGTTGAAGTAAGAGGCCAACTACACTTTCCTCAACTAAATAAGGAAAGCTTGTTTTCCTGGCATCTCTGTGAACTGCTCAGACTTCAATTCATTTCATGTTTGCAAACTCATTTCGAATACATTGCTAGACCATGTATTTCTGTTCACACTCTTAGTTAAGAACATGCTTAGCCAGGCTTCTCTGCACATCTGTCTAGTCCCCAGGAAAAATAAATCACCCATTAACCTGACTCCTTGTAGCTGAGACTGAATGGGACTTTTTGCCCCTTCTCACATCACAGTTTGCACTGTTCCTTCTTCAGTATGGAAAAGGACTTTTTACCATTAACCACGTTCCAAGTACAGTCACGTTCAAGGCAAATTAGTCACTGCAACTTGTTGAAGGGAATGCAGTAGATTAAGAGCAAATTTTTCTGAGTTTGAACCCTTACATATTCAACTCATTCAACCCTCATTACAGTTGACAGAATCCCATTCCACAATTAATTTACTCACTAATACAAGGGGTTACACAAAACAAACAAACAAAGAGTGTGTTTTGTTGTAATCTCTAATGTATAATGTCATATATAATTTTCAGCAGAAAATTTTCAATTATATACACTATTTCTTTAAGCATTTGTTTATATCGTTGTTTTCTTTTGTAGTACTGGCTTCAAGGCCCATATATAGGAAGTAACTATTAGACAGAACAAATAGAATAAAAATGAAAATTATGGTAATAAAAATTGTTGGCACAGAAGTAACTCACTTTAAAACTAATTTGCAGTTGAAAACCGTATCTTACTGAATCTAGGACTGAAGTTAACCAAAACAAAAATGTTTGAAACATA
>NW_008649900.1:0-31749 GCF_000695815.1 Acanthisitta chloris | reverse complement strand
CTGAACAGCAGGCAAAAGAATTTTGCTCAACTGGAGAGGACTAAATTACTCAGAAATCTATTGAAAGAGAGAAAAAGCACATTCCTCCCCTTGAAGAGAGAAATGTTCACAACTCCAAAAGAGTATTATTTCCTACGATAACTTGTTTATGGAACTCTGCTGAGTTTAAGGAAGAGACAGACAGAGGCAAAAGACTTTGCACTGCACCACAAAGATCATTAAATGAATAAATTAATTAAATTAATCCAAGAATTAATCCTTGACTTGTGTTTCCATTTCCATTCTTTTCTGTGTGTTTAAGTCAATAGGGGATAGCAGCATGAATTCTTCATGTACCAAGTGGTCACCAGAAGATGACCAAAATTAAGTCAGTCTTTTCATTACCATCTTTTCATGATATTGAAGGGTGTAATCTAAAGGCATTGAGAAAAAGAGGGGAGAATAGATAATCATATTTTTATACTGCCAGCATTTCCATTGCATGTCGTTTTAATTTTTCAAGCTTCTTCCTAGAGAAAATATTAGACATTTATCACTCTCAAGTGCACAACACTGTGAAACTTTCAGGAAGATCGGTCCCTCTTTTGCACATATTTTTTCAGAATGAGAAAACAATTTGATTCTCTTTATAATAGTATTTCATAGCACTGTAAAGCTCTGTCAGTCAGTTATAATGGAAACTATTAGGATGCCAAATGGAGGATTATCTTGTCTTGATTATGATCTCTCCAAGCATCATGAGTAAAAGAAATTTATAAAACCAAAGATCTTGCTTTCTTTCAAGGAACCCAGCACCATTTAGCAATGGAAATAAAATTTTAAGAAAAAAAAGGTTTTGAATGACAATTTTATATCTAGGGCAACTGTTCTAAATTGTCCATTAAAAATGAAATTTTTATGTTATATAACACAATATTCTACATGCTTTTTATGAACAACCCAACTATTTACAAAAGAAGGAGAGCACATGAAGCCTGCATTTTTTAAGCTAATGCATTTAGTTTATTGTAATCTGAAAGCATCTGGAGGGTGCACTTTTGCATTATAGGAAATTTATTCTAGATTTGTTGGGATTGCAAAAAGCTTTATGCTGTTTATAGATACTTAGCTCTTGACAACGATTACTGGCCTTTATCTAATGTGCTCTGAGGACACAAGATTCCAAAGTGCATGTTAAAGGGCTGGAATACAGGTGGTTGGAAAATTAAAAACAATGCATTGCTTGTATTTTATCATAGTTATCCCAAAAAATACACATGCAGCTGTGTGCAGTGTCACAGTCTTACAAATAAATAATTTTCATTTTCTTCAAACTGGAAAGAGAACTAAAACATTACAGTTCATAAAACAAGGAAAAGATCATGATAAGTCCCTTCTGTGCTGCATCTTTTTCTTTCTGTTGACCTTTCAAAGCAGGCACCCCTTCTTATACTTTGACATAGAATTTAGCAGTAAGAATTTGTATGATTTAATGTAACATTCTAGTACAAATAATCACTATTAGGCATCAAGAGTATTCTGAAAACACAACTAGTTGGTAATTAAAAAAAAAAAAGAGTGAGCTGTGGTAATTTGGTGAGGTTCTTGCACGATGAAAATATCCTTGTAAAACAATTCAGGGCAATTGCATTGCAATTAAAGAGGAGAGTCTGCACTTCTTGGAATTTGTGCCCTGGGACACAAGATTTTCTGTACTCTGCAGTTCTTGAAGGACCACAAAGATGCTCTTTTCTTTTTCTTTTTCCTTTTTCTTTTGCCGTAGCACCTATGATGTCTCAAGTCAATCTGAAATACTCTCCTTTAAAAAAGGACATTGTGTAATTAAATCTTATCATTGTCAACTGTAATGGGACTGGAGGGTAAACAAATATCATGCCTTTTCATTCCAAATAAAGAGCAAAACACCAATATTCAGTGGGTATTAAATTCAGGCAAGGGAGTAGGAAAGGAAGGAGAGTGTCAAAGGAAGTGGTAAGGGGAACAAAGGCCTTGATTTTGAGGGGTGTTAATGACATCATTTGGGCATAGGCTTCATGCTCCTAATCACGTTTTAAAGACTAGCTGTCATGAGAAAAGTAGTTGTCAACATAAGTTCTAATTCGCCAGCACTGTGTAAAAGGGAATGTGCTGAATAAGGTTTCCGCTTCTTACTCTTCTGCATACTTGCAGTTACTTTATGTGTAGCTGTTCTCGTGTTTAGTAATAGAACATGTCTTCTTTAGACAAGCTGTAAATGAACAAAGTGAAAAGCCTTTCTAATATTGAGGATTAATTTAGCTGCTCACACAATTGAACCTTTTTTTTCCGTCACTCACACTGACATAACTGATTTATACCAGTATATGTACATGTCTTTGTTTCATCTAACTCCACTTTCAAAGTCCTTCAAGATAATTTTCATTTGCTACGTGGTTTACTTCATCAGAAAGTAGCTCCAGAACAGGTCAGCCATTCTCCATTAAATTATGTGTACAATAAGTCTGTAGTCAACTGAATATTTACTGCTTCTTTAAGTGACCGCAAAGGTAAACTAGTGCACTGAGAAAGCCACGATAAAAATCACGGACTTTTCATTTGCAAAACTCTAACGTCATATTCTAAAGAAACAGCTAATAGAGAAGTAAGATTTCACAAAATTTCTTGAAAATTACTCAGCCTTCACCTTTAGTAAAGCCCAATGCTTTACAGATGCACTGGAAGTCATATCAGCTATAATGTTGATGAAGTAATAGGACTATCTCTAGAAAATCTTGCTTTGGATTAGAACTTGTTCATTCATATAAAAAAATCTATTAAAATCTTAGCTCAATCTGTTTTATGTTTCCCTCCCTATCCTAATTAATTCGTTATAGTAAGCAGAGGAATTCGGACATATGAAAATGTCCTTTTTTCTCTTTCAGTTCACCTTCAAGAAATCTATTGAACATTTTTGGTCATGATTTAAGAAACTTTAGAAGAATAACCCACATTTTATGCCTATTCTTATGCAGAGGCAAAAATTTAAGAAGGATGACTGTTATATTATGAACAATACTTTGCTTTGATTAAAAACCCCCATACTTTAAATGACAGATCTTAAAATATATGTCTAATAGACAGTACACTAAGACATTATTACACTATAATTAAACCAGTGCATACTGAGACTTGAATTCTCACTCCAGACACTTGTTGGCACGGTTTGTTATCTGGTAAAATCTTCATTATGTTTAAAACTTAACAGTAATTTCTTAGTTTAAAAGTCATAACAATGTGTCAGCAACGTCTTTTTCAGCCTCTGCTACCTTATTCTGGTCTTCTGGATTTTGCAAAGACTCATAATTGTCCATGAAATTTAATTGACAAAATGCTGGAAGACTGGCCTCATATTGCTGTGAAAGTAAGTATGGCATGTATTGTGTGTGCTGCGATTTACCCACTTTTCTGAGCAAAATTAAAACACTTGATGAAAGGGTTGAATGAAATCTGCTTTTCAATACATTCCTTGATTGATATCATGCAAGAAAAAGAAACCAAATCAACAAAATAACATTTAAACTCCCCTAGTGGATAAATGGATTTAGGGCCCTGTACCTAATTTGTTACAAAATGGACAAACACCTCTATAATAAAATTATCTTTCCATTGCATAGAACTTCTTCCAGCATAATACCTAGAGAGAACTGTGAAGAAGAGAAAGCTCAAAGCCTCTTAGATTAAAGTTTGCAGTAGAAATTTTGTTCTCTAACAACATATTTTTTTAAATGGGCCGATTTCCCAATCAGATGAAACTAGAACTTCTAGTTCTAAGTCTAGAACTTCAGGCTAATCAAAGGAGAAGGTTGATGGCTGCCTCACTTGACCACTGCCAACTTTTCAGTGTGGTTATTTTCTCTTCTAAAACCAGGATTTTTTCATCTCTAAAAGATATGGTTACTTACCAATATTTTAAATCAACAATAGCCCATAGCAAAATATTTCAGTTGTTGAAGGCTTTCATATGTGGGACGCCCCCAGGGAAACTGCCCTCAGAGGCAAAGGAGCTGAACAGAACTGGCAGCTCTTTAAGGACATTTTTCTTAAGACTACAAGAGCTCATTTCCCATATGTAAGAGTATATATTCCCAAAGAATATAGGAGACTGGCATGGCTCAGTAAGGACCTCCTGGTCACACTAAAACATAAGAACGAAATGCACGGGCTGTGGAACCAGGGATGCATATTCTAGGAAGAATATAGGGGTAATTCCCAGATGTGTAAGGATGGGATTGGAAAATCTAAGGCGCAGCTGGAGCTGAATTTGATGAGAGATGCAAAGAATCATAGAATCATGGAATCAACCAGGTTGGAAGAGACCTCAAAGATCATTGAGTCCAAACTTACTGTCATTACTAGACCATGGCACTAAGTTGCCTAATACAATTACCCTTCTTTTTTTTCTTTGTAGTTGTGGTAGTAATGAGTCTAGAAGATGGGGTGCAAGCTGGAGATCCTCCAGGTGGATCTTCCGTTTGACTGTCCTCTGCCTGACTCTCTGGGTCAGGCAGAGGACAATATGTCTGACTGACAAACAGAGCCTCGTACTTGTTTTTTCAAGGGCAGCTGGGGAGGTGATGGGGGTTGGGAGGGGATTCTTTCATTGGGGACTTGTTTCCATTCCCCCCCATCTACTTGGTTTGCTCCCTCTGCCTGAGGGCAGGAGGGGCAGGGCTTCACCATCTCCAGCTGAACTTCTTTTGGGTTTGGAAGTTACTAATCTGAAAGATGGTGACTAATTCCTTACCTTTGGAGACACTCAGCCAATGCTGAATGACAACAAGAATTGCCAGATCTGTAACAAAAATTAAGTTAAAAGGTTATGTTGGTCAAAACCTGAAACTCCACTATTGTACACAAGTTACCTCAGCATTGAAAGAAGAAGACATGAGGCATGTGGGCTGGAATGATATACATGAGAAGAAAATGCAATGGAGAACACTGAACTGCTTTTAAAATTTTAAGTTTTGGAGAAGTGTAAGAAAGAAGACAGAATCTTGTATCAATACGGAGGATTTGTTTTAATTTCTCCCCTCTCCCCCATTTAGAATCATTGTTTGAAGTACAAAGTTTATGGCATCTCTCTGATCAGGAAAAGGTTTCTTTTCTAGTCTAATGCTTCTTAATATAGCTTTCCACTTGACAAAGTATGCCTGCTCTGGACAAAAGCATTCCTGTGCAAATGTTTGCTGTCTTTACAGCTGCTCAGAAGATTGTTCCAGACACTTTTGGATATATAAAAAGAATCTCAGTCAGAAATATGGTAATATCAAAGTATTGAAGCTGTAGTCTTAACTGAATGGTGCTATCACAATAAACACTAGTAAACACCAGCATGTCTGAAACAAAAATCTAGAGACAGATAATATTTTGTAAATATTTGACTACTGGACTTACACATTTTTAATTGCAAGAACTTTGAACAAATATTGAAACAGAACTACTCATTAATGTTAACAAAAAAGTGAAGTTCCAGAAAATTCCTGCCTTTGTTTTTTGAAAGAAATAAAATTTTGTGACAGCACCATATTAAATGATGGATTAAAGGCAATAATTTGCATTCTGTCTGTATTTTTCCCTTGCTTACCAGACTTTGATCAAAAATGTTACTTTTCATCTTGATAACTTGGAGTGCTTTTATATACATATACTCTCAAAAAGAAAATACATATGCATAGACATTGAAAAATCAACAATGCTAAAGGGGGAAATTTGGGTGCCATTTGACCTGGGGAAATTCCTGCTATTTAAATGTATTTTCATCTGCTTTGATTTCTTTTTTTCTGCATACCAGACAATAGATACTAAACTGTAGAAATGTGACATCCTTAGAGGAACTCATAAAAAAGATGTTCCTGAAGCCCAGCCTGGGATTGCTCAAGGGAGTCCATGAACTTGGACTCTTAAGTTTTAACAGAATGTATGGAATTTATTCCGTAAGACTTCAACTTAGACTATGTGTATTCTTCAAGTGGTATGGGGTTCATACTACTTGAGTTCCTAGGAGGAGCATGCTGCAACTCACCTTTCAGCTAATCTGATAAGGTCTCAAAAGAGAAAGAAAATACATTGATTGGAAGGAATAGTTTCAATTTGCAAAATTGGCACATACACTACTGTACTATCATCATATGTATGACCCTTTGAAGTGACTAAGACAGCTGTGTTTCTTAAAAAGATTTTTAAGACTGAACTTCTGATCATTTTTACAATCAGATATACTACATTTCTAAATGTGACAGAAGTATCTGTAACTCTATGAAAATAGGGCTCCAATTCCTAGGATGTTCCTTTGAATTTTTACCAATCAGAGAATATAACTTTCATTCAAAGCATGCTTTTAATGATATTTGCCTAGAGTATTGCTCTCCTGGCAAGACTACTATATGATCAGAGCATCATATTCTTTCCCCCAGCGCATCCTTTCCATTGCATAAAAGCAAAACCTTTTGGGCCAATTAATTTCCTGAAGGAAAATTCTCAGATATTCTAAGTCTTCTGGGTTAACAGTAGCTAATTACATGCAGGTTCCCAAGAAATCCACATTTTTCCCTGCATTTCGGCATAGTCATTAAAAGAAGAAACTTTGTCCTGCAAACTCCTACAAGTCGCTATGCTAAAACAGCGCACAATAGACATGCTGGATTTACAGGTTTGAAGGATTAAATATGAAGCCATGTAGTTGTCACATATAGTTATTAAATAACCAAGCCATGTAGTTGTCACATATAGTTATAAAATAACATAATCACAGAATCACAGAATCAATTAGTTTGGGAAAGACCTCTGAGATTATCAAGTCCAACCTATGACCTAACATCACCATGCCAACTAGCCCATGGCACTAAGTGCCATGTCCAGTCTCTCCTTAAATGCCTCCATGGATGATGACCCCACAACCTCCCTGGGCAGTCCATTCCAGTGTCTAATCACACTTTCTGTGAAGAAATTTTTCCTAATGTTTAACCTGAACTTCCCTTGGAACAGCTTGAGACTATGTCCTCTTGTCCCATCACTAGCTGACTAGAAGAAGACATGGGTTCACACCTGGCTACAGCATCTTTTCAGGTAGCTGCAGAGAGTGTTAAAGCCATCCCTGAGCCTCCTCTTCTCTAGTCTAAATAACCCCAGTTCCTTCAGCCTCTACTCACAGGACTTCTGTTCCAGACACTACCAGCTTCATTGCCCTCCTCTGGACACACTCCAGCACCTCAACATCCTTCTTGAAGTGAGAGGCCTAGAACTGAACACAGTATTCGAGGTGCAACCTCACCAATGCTGAGTAGAGGGACAACAGTGTGACACACCCCAGTCAATCCTGCTGGCCACACTGTATCTGAAACACACCAGGATGCTCTTCCCCCAGCCTGGAGTGCCACATGAGTTTACTGTGACCAAAGTGTAAGATCGAGCACTTTCTCTTTTTGAACCTCATACCATTGGTCTCAACCCATCTATGTAGCTTGTCCAGATCCCTCTGTAGAGCCTTCCTACTGTAACCAGATGTAAAAATAACCAAGGCCATTTGAACATCTGCTAGAAAAAAAATTTATTAGATACATGCATCCTTGGGCTAGGCCTGCTTTGGTACATGAAGGACAGACTGTTTCTTAAATTCAAACAAGCTCAGCAAAACACCTGATGAGGAACACACCAAGAAGAAACTGTGATCAAGAGTAAAGGTTCAATCAAAGGACAGAACCAAACATGACCACTAGGGGTCGCAGAAGACCTGCAAAGGCCACCGCCTCAATTAACTGCGCTTGCATAAAGGGGAGGGGATATGAGAATTGAGGGTGGGGTTATGGTAATAATTTCAGGGAATTAGCATAAGAAGTGAGAAATCACTAAGCAATAGAAAATACAGTATTAGTCAATAAGAATAAATAGTGTAGACAGAACCAAACATGACCACTAGGGGTCGCAGAAGACCTGCAAAGGCCACCGCCTCAATTAACTGCGCTTGCATAAAGGGGAGGGGATATGAGAATTGAGGGTGGGGTTATGGTAATAATTTCAGGGAATTAGCATAAGAAGTGAGAAATCACTAAGCAATAGAAAATACAGTATTAGTCAATAAGAATAAATAGTGTATTAATCACTAAGAATTAGGTAACTTTTAACCAATGAGCACTACTTCCTCTGCGAAATGTATAAAAGGGGAGGGGATATGAGAATTGAGGGTGGGGTTATGGTAATAATTTCAGGGAATTAGCATAAGAAGTGAGAAATCACTAAGCAATAGAAAATACAGTATTAGTCAATAAGAATAAATAGTGTATTAATCACTAAGAATTAGGTAACTTTTAACCAATGAGCACTACTTCCTCTGCTTGCTGAAATGTATAAATAGTAAAAAGTTTGGATAGGTGGTATGCACATTAGGTGGAGTGCTCCCCTGTGCATCCAGTGCTGCAATAAAGGAATACCTGCTTTTTAATACTACATTGGTGTTAAGGAGTTTCATTCATGATTTCAGTGACACTACCCTCCAGCAGATCGACAGTCCTACCTAAATTGGTGTTGTCTGCAGATTTATTAATGGTAGGCTCAATCCCCTCATCCAGATCATCAATAAAGATATTGAACAGGACTGGGCCCAATACTGATCCCTGAGGGATACCACTAGTGATCAGACACCAGCTGGATGCAGCACCATTCATTACTATTTCCTGTCAAGTTAGTCCTTAAGATTTCACCTTTTTAAGGCAATTCTTCTCTATCTCACATGGTCGAGAGAAAAGAAATGTATCAAAAAATTCTAAACCAAATACTACTAAGATCAAGATTTTTCATGGAGATATATGAAAACATAAATACAATAGGGACATAAATAATTATATACTAATATATTATCTTCCCATTCCAGTTTAATTTAAAATGCCCTATCCATTGAAAGATATTTTGGCTTTTAACCCACTGATTAAGCTTAAACACAATAAAAGCTCATCATTTATGTAAGGAAAAATAGACAAATTTTCCTCAATTTCAGAGACTTTGTACTAGTTCCACAGTATCTGCTAAGTAGTCTATAATGTTCAGCTGCATGCAACATAATTATCAGCTATTCAACAGTATTTCCATTTGAAGTTACATTTTGGCACTTTTACACCCATTTCACAACACATTATATTCTCTGTTGCTTTACATTTCATTCAGTGATTCCAGAACTAAAACAGCAGACAGATGCCATCACACCTGTATGTTGTTTTTACTTTACACAGATAAAGAGCTTCAGTAGATACAAGGTGATGAAAGATCAAACATGTTTGGCCTGATTACATATTGTTCTAGAACACTTTACTGCTGTTCTGGACATATAAAGTATGTTAAAACTAAACCAGGTAATATGGAGGAATATCCCAAGCATAAAAAGATTATCCTCAAAAGAATTACAGCTACATCTTTGCCTGTGTGTTTCTCAGACTTACCTCCAAGAGAACAAAGGTAAAGGCAAGCATGAATTTTCTTATTTCATGGCAGATACATCAAGATTATAAATAGAAATTTATCTGACTTGTACCTTGTTTAGGCTACCACCAGATATCTCAAGAACCTGAAGGAGCTGAAAGATTTCTGGGTTATAATAGAAGTATAGTTTGAATGCAAGACTACTAAAATCAACAGCAGCAGAGAATCAGTGTGGAGATGGAAGCTATCGTGAATCACCAGTTAGCATCAGCTGTTGTAGAAAAAAAAAAGGAGGAAATAAATCTGGATTGGGTGGAAAATAGCAATATAAAAAGCTTGTTCCAAGTCATTTCTGTTACAGGACATTGACCTTTAAAAAGACTGTAATTTCAAATTACTCAATATTCTTATTCACTACAGCTGTTTGTGATTATGTTCACTGCAGATAATAAGAAGTACTAATGATCAACACTGCATACTGAGCGTAGCAGAATGTATTTGTGTGATATGGAGGAATGCAATTCAGTAGTCTTACTTGCTAAGTTTAATAAATAAGATTAGAACATTTTAACTATGATACAATTGACAATTTCAAGAATCCATGCACATGCAGCAGTTTCAATAGTATGTATCCTTAAGTTGTGGTTATAAATGCATTTCACTAGAATGGGCAGATGAGTAAAAATGGAATAAAATACAGCAAAGCATGAAGCAAGTATAGAATAAACTTCTGGAATTTTACTCAACACCAAGGAGAACAGGGAGGAAGTGAAGTTGGTGTTATGAGACAGCAGCATTATGAACTACAACCCATGATGGTATAGTATCTTATAGTATAACATAGCACAACATAGCATAGTATAATGTAATGTAACATAATTTAATAAATAATATAACCAGGTGTAATTCTAAAGGCAAACAATCTGAGGATGAGGCAAAAGTAATTCTTAATAAAATACTTTATGCTGCATTAAAGTGTGGAAAATGTCAGTGAATAAAATCATATACATAAATGTGAAGATTCTCTGTTAAAAAGCTGAAGCCATCTCTAACAATTTCTATGAGAGCTGAGAGTCTGTCCTGTAGGCCAGATAGACTCTCATTCTCTATTCAATAAAGTTTATAATTTTCTTTACATTGTTTATCATTTTTACTAAATAAACAATACCAGAACATAAAACACAACTCTTCATTTTGTGAACTTACAAAGTTAGAATAAAAACTGTACCCTTTTCAATGTTCACACAAAACCTTTAAGTATGATATGTAACATCTAAGAATTTGTTTGTTTTGGTGTGGCAATAAAATCTTTAATATCCAAAGAAGAATTATATTTGTAGGCTGCAAAACTGAACAGTTAGGGAGATTTACTTTATTACATTCGATTCCTCAGAGTTAATTAAAAAAACCCTACCAAAATGCCAGAAATTAAGACTCTGCTATTTCTAACTTTAGAGGACATAATATATACTTTCAGCAAAATTTCATAACATGTCAACAGAAAGATTAGAAACTTATAAATTAGATTAAAGCCTCTGCTGAGTTGATGACTTCTCCATAGCATCATCTCTACTTACTCCACTCTAATTTCAATCTTTCTAACCTGACAGGTAACACTTGCACTTTCTTTCAAACATCTCAGACTTTATTAAGTGAAAATTAACATGTCCATTTGATTCAAAGTTTAAAATTTTTACTATGTTTTTGTCCTAAATCTAAGGGCAAAATGGCTAGAGTTGGAGAAATTGAGGCTTGAATTTTCTAAGGAGGGAAACGATGAAAAAAGTGATGTTTTAGTCATACTCACATCTATGAAAGCAACTCCATTTTTCAAACACTGAAAAATAAATAATTTTGTCCTTAGAAATAAGTATGCTAAAAAAAATCCCCCTCTCAGAAATACTAATTAAAATTCAAATCAGGCTTTCCTATGCCTTACAAAGTACACACATCAACATTTTCTTTCCCTGAATAAGGCTTTTTTTTATTATGGGATATCTTTGTAGCTCCCTTTTGTAATGATTACTTATTTACACAGCTGTAAAACAGTAGGGCTGAAAGAGGCCCTAAGATTCAATTAGTTCATCCCTTGTCTCAGGGAATGTTTTACCATTATGGCTGTCATTCCTGTCAGGTGGCTATTTAGTTCACTCTTTAAAAAACCTTGCAATGCAGGACAAAACCCTTATTACAGTCTATTTGAGTGCAATACTATCTCTAAGTGGTAAGTTTTCTGAATGGCAAATCTGAGTCTTCCATCCTGCAGTTTAAGCCCATTAGTTCTTATGTCATTCTTTGCAGACATGGAAAATAGGTTATACTTCATGCTTGTTTGCATGTCTACTAGGTTTTAAATTGTTTTCTTCCTCTTGCGAGTTATGAATCCAGTATTCTTCATCAGTCATACTTCCTGGGTCTTGGATAATTTTCCTGTTTCCTAAACTCCTACATAGCATAACTTCTAAGGTGCAATGCCAAACCAGTTCTAATGCTCTTACATTTGTCTATAAATATGGGTTTAAACACCTCTGTAAGGCTTTTGTGTACTTAAGTTGGTTCAAGGTTCTTGTTGGAGTTAATGCTGAGTCTCTAAAGTATCAGAGGTGACCTCCACTTAGATAATCTTGTAAAAGCTTGAATGGCCAGCTCACATGTGGCTCAAAGAATGTAAGTGAATGGGGCTTTTTTCTTTCTTTCCTTTTTTCTCCTCAAGCAAGTTGTGAGCTGTCAGGGGGACTATGCATTGCCACAGTTGGTTCAAGCTGGACTTACTCATATATGACAACACAAATTGCAAAGAGGCCAAACATTTTATATTTAAATCTAGATTTAGAAATAAATCCAGTTCATTAAAAGTATTGGCAAGTTGCAGTGCCACATAAGAAAGGCAGATTATTACTTTTGATTGTTTGAATCCCTATCAAAATTTTACCTTGTAAAGGTAAAATTCTGTTACTGCAATATGACATACCTTTCAGGACTTTTTCCTATCAAAATATTTCAGTCTGTAAGCTATTGAAAACCAGAAGTTGTTTAAAAGAACAAGCATTTTCCAGTAGGAAATGAAGCAGTAGACTGAAATTCAGTTTTGAATCTTCATTTTGACATCTAAAATATAGATGATACTATAGAAAGAACAGAGAGGGCAACTTCTGATATAAGACAAAATGAGACACACTTTAGTGATTACAGTGAAATGGATGCAAATAGCTGTTAGAAGACTTTGTAGTTGTTAGAGTGCACAAACACACTCTTGCTGGAGGCATTAAAAGGCACAAGCCACCTTTTGTTCATTATATTACCAAAGGGCAGGAAATGAATGACAGTTTTTGAAATTCTGAATTTTCTGTAATTGAGAGGAAAGAATAGGCAAAAATTAAGAATATGTCATATAGTACACTTAATAATGGCTACCTGAGCAGAGGAGTGGAAAGAGCAAGACTTTTGCAACGTGTTACATTCAGATGAAGGAGGATTTTGATTAAAACCAAACCACACCATGAGTATTCAAATGCCTGAAACTATAAGGAATAATAGAGTGACATTATTGTATTTTTTACTCCTATATGACTGCAGATTTACAACGTTTGCCCTTCGACTATAAGGAATAATAGAGTGACATTATCGTATTTTTTACTCCTATATGACTTGCAGATTTACAACGTTTGCCCTTCACTACCATCTGAAAAAATCTGCAGTAGCACATTTTGAAAGTGTAGTAGTTAATTTTCAAATCTTTAATTAATGTTTTCTGTCTGAATCTTTCTAAAGGATGTATTGCCCAATAATTTTCAAAGGTCTGAAATTTGATAAAATAAATAGTGTTATGAAATAAAACATCAGTGCAGCAAAGGTAATTGAGGGATTAGACCATGCCATATGTCCCATACTACTACTAATAAAAATAATACAGTTAAAATTGTCATGAACTCAGTTTCTGCCCGTTTTTTTGTTGCCATGTTCATGCTTGCTCTGCTCATCCAGGCATCAGTGGTTTGAACTAATTGTGAAGGCTGTTAGGACAAATTTTCAGGCTCTGTACTTCTTCATGAGGAGGACCATATTGTTGATCCACACTACTAAGACTGATGGTTTGTTCTTCCACACTTCGTGACCTGCTACTTCCTCCTAAGTCACTGAGCTGAAGACTCTTCGTGCCCCTTTACTGCAGGGAAAAGTTCAGGTTCTTGAAGCTTCAAGGTCTTAGAGGAGATCCAGTTGATCTTTCTCATCCTCTCTGATACTGCACAGTACAATGACCTCCTTCCCACAGCTCTTTCATGACAGTTCCTCAGTAACATCATACCTTCTGCAGACTAGAAGACCACATGTCTCAACTCAGCAAGAAGCCTCAGGCAATTCCTACATCCCTGGACAGGCCTTTCCAATGCCTGGCAACCCTTTCTATGAAGAAATATTTCTTAAACCCCAATTTAAACCTCCCCTGATTCAACTTGAGGCTGATTTCTGTCATCTTACCTCTTGTTACTTGGGTCAAGACACCAACGCGCTCCTTTCAGCCTTGAGCTGTAGCCTCCTTTCAGGTAGTTGTAGAGAGCGACAAGCTCTTCCCTGAGCCTTCTTTCCTCCAGACTAAACAGCCCCCATTCCCTCAGCCACTCCTCAGCAAGAGGAGAAGCAGGAATTCTCAGATTCTTCCAAGGGTTCCCAGGAGTTCAAAAACACCAGTACAGGTACCCAGAAGCTCAAGATGATCTCAAGAGGATTTCAGTGTAAACTGGTGCATCAACTAGGTGTCCTTGTCATTTAGTCTGTGTTAAAAGTAGGCACTGTTAGGGGATCAAAGCTTAGGACAGAAAACAAGGAGTGTGCCACACTGATTGTGTAAGATATCTTACAACAGCCTTGCTCAGGGTCTTGATATTCTCTGTCTCTCCCAGATGTATTTCCTCTACTGTTCTCAGTTCATGCAAACTTGATGCCAAAAATGCTTTTATCCTCCCACTTTCATTTCTGCATCCTATTAGCTATTTTCCCTCCTGCTATATGGGGCTCAAGAAATAGTACAATTTTTAGCTGTGGAGGATGTGATGTATGCAGCAGTACGAACTTACAGAATTCAATAGATATGTCTTTTCTATTTTTATTTTTTGTATCTCATTTCAGACATTGGTCATTGGTGTGAGAAACAGATATCAAGCAATGATAGGGAACAGTCAATGACAGCCTCCTGCAGCACTGCATGACAACACAAGGTGAAAAAAAGCTTATCAAGAAGTCTGCCAGCAGCTGGCATGGAATTGACATTAGAAACTTATGATGCTCCTAGTCATTTGCCAAGTTTTCCCTGTTCTCAAAGCTATCAGCAGTTGTGTCACGTACCTGAAATGAGATTGAAACAATTTCATAAGAAATTCAGTCCAGGTAACCACATTAGCACCCAAATCTCCTCCCTTTTTAATTGCAATAAAGTTCTAGCCATTGCTTGACCACTTCTTGCTTCAACAGAAGTGAAGCCAGAACTTTAGAATCCATCATTATGAAACTCTATTAGTTAGATTTAATTCTCTAAAACAGATTTGAAGTTTAGGCTGTGTTTGAGATCATATCAATTAGAGCAGAATGTCACTATATTAAAAGAACGTACAAGAGTAAACTCAACATCAGAAAGCCTTGAGTTAAACAGCTCAAAAACACATAAACTTCCAGAGAAGCAAACACTTTTTCTCACCACAGACAAAGGCAACATGACTAAGTTTATTCAGAATATCAGACACTGGAAAACCTGAAGAGAATGAAAAATGTGGTAAAAAGGAAATGGCAGCATTTCAAAACAGAGGTTTTAGGGGAAGAGACTTTCAAGATCCTCAAATTGATACAAATGAAATTACCACTCCACTACATAGTCGTGATCCATACATTTGTATTTTTAACCATTTTATATAACCTATGCCTATTTCAGAAGACATGTTGTAACATTCTATAGAGGAATGCAAAACTTTAGTGTGTGGAGAGACTAGAAATTTTCTGCTCATAACTAAACCACCTTGACCTATAAATTTATAGTCTTTTTCTCAATTAGATCATATCTACAGGATAAATGAATACTGGAAGTACATACAAGAAAACATATTTCTCAGTCTTATATGAGTTTATTTTAGAATTTTGGAAAATGATTTAACAACAGGTACAAAAACTAAGTTAAATTAAAGCTGTTCTAGAAATCTCTCTAACATACCTCAAGTATGCATTGAAAAATGAGCTAATCCAGATAATTCATAAAATTCATTATCCTTGTTAGGGAACTCAGAGTAATCCCAAAGAAAGAAAAACAGGAGTAGAAAAGATGAATGACAGTAAGCAACATCTAATGGTAAGGCTACAAAAAAAAGGTTTCTCTTACAGTGCTTATAAATTACATTTTCAGAGCTGCTCCTTTAGGCAATTTAAAGAAAGTAAGTTATGTCAATAAAAAAATCATGCCAGTGCCTGTCATGTTACTGTAACCATATTATAAATCAATTTAGTGCAAGCTAAGTTATCAAGCAAGTCTCTTCCATCTCTTCTTTTACTTGCAACAGAATTAGAAAATAACATACATTATGATCTCTATGTGACTGCTAATCAGAACGTATCGAAATCAATATATATGCTTCCAATTTATAAACACCGCGCTTGTGTTGCAAATGGAGTGATGCACTTCACTTTTAAGAGTGAAGCAACAGTATACTTTATTAAAGCAGCGAGATAATGAAAAAATCATTGGCAAATTTGACAGTGGTTTAATAAGACTCGGCAAGACACACATGATTATGTACCCCTGAGAGGACAAGGTCATATAAAACCATCAGGGAGACCCTCCTCTTGAGTCATGAGGTTCAGAAAGGACCCCCTTGACTATAAAGGCAACATATAACAATGACATCAGGCTGATACTGTCAGGTACAGCAATAAAGTTATTGCAATGAAGTCAATGCTAAAGAAATGTGCATAAGACAAAATCACATTGTCAGCAAGACCTTTGTTTCTTCTGTTCCTATATGTTTGCTGCTCAACCTCTTTGTAGATGGTTTTGGAAAAGGCAAAGTACACAGAAAACGTCCCGTTGAGTGTTTGTTTTTTTTTTTGGAGTGTGGCCTTTTTGTCTCTCTTAGACATTGCTGTTAAATGTGCCCACACACCATTCTTGCTTTATGCACACTCACTCTCCAATCACTTTATGTAAAAGTCCACAATAAATAGTGACAGCTGGAAAAATAAAGACTGTCAAAACTAAGTAAAGGAGACTTTATTTCCCTTAATATATATATATATATATTTTTAATCAGTGGGCAGTTATTTGCATCACAGAACAACAAAAATACTCTTACCCCCTAAACAATGGGGCCCCCAAACAATGCCTAAAATTGACACAGATACTATAAATCCTGAGGAAAGTCTTCATAATTAGAGCTCTATATGCACAGTTATTTCTTCCAGTTTATCTGGCAGTCACCAGGGTGACAAGTGAACAAAGGCAAAGCAAAAGGAAATAAAAGGATCAAAAACTGCACCCGGAGGTTATCAGAAATATTGCCAAAGAATGCTCTGTGTCATGAGTCCACAGTGTATTTCCAGATGCATTTTCAAGATTGAGGCATCAACTGCCTCAAGTGAGTACAGCTTCAGTCCCATAAAGAAATAACATACCTGGACATCCCTGGAAGAGATTAATTTCATATACAACTCATGTAAAAAGAAAGAAAAAAAAATAGTTGTTAAGAGGTAGACAAAAATGATAACTAATAAAATAAAAGATTAAAAACTAAACAGATTATATAATATGTGTGACTATACGGTTCCTTCTGACCCTGGAATCATCTTCCCTTTTTTATTTTTTTCTAATATGTCCAATGAGTCAGTCCCAATCTCTCACAGCTGCAATTATCTGTTTGGGGAAAAGAAATAGCTGAACCATTCACCTGAGCCACAACATAATAGGATAACAACTGGCCCATGTAAAGAGCAAAACATGCAATCAATACATGGACTGGCAGGCTGATGGCAATTTTAAAACACCATATTATACTCAGAAATTAAAAAATACAAGCAGTTTAGCAGAATGCATTGATTGTTGATAAATTCATTCACACTGAACCCCTAGAAATCCACCTTCACAGTGCACCTTCACAGTTACACATGGTACCATTAAATATGAAAAATATGGGGTTTTCTTGGATAAGGGCACTTGTCAATTAGTAAGATTGGGAACAGCTTTAAAGTAGGAGGAATTACAGCTTTCAACATCTACATACAAAGACAGACACAATTGCTTATAATAAGGCAGTGACAGCAAAAATCTCTTTGCTAAGCAACCCTGAACAGTCTGTTTTAAGGAACAATGACATGCAAAATGTTGAATTGAAGGACAAGCAGAAATAGAATTTCTGAAAGATAAATGCTTATTGAGATGAGTTTAATTAGTAAAGGAATGATTGCCTGTAATAGATCAACAAAATAGTATACACAAATACAAATTCTGGACTTTGTTACTCTGTCCAATAATTTTCTGCTAACAGAATCCCAACATTCTCAATTTACTAAAGATTGAAACCGTTGTGATTTTTTCATTTTACACTAATGTGAGTTACTACTTTAGTATGTTAGACAAATTAAGGAAAATAATGCTAGGATTCCTGCTCTTTCTATTCCTTTCTCCTTATCTGTGCAGAGAAAATGCCATTGTTAAAAAAAAGAAAAAAAGACATTCTTATCGTAGCTGATTTCCATGCTTATTTGTTGTTCTGATTACAAATTAGGGTGTATTCTTCCTGTTTGTTTTGGGGTTTTAACAGAAATAATAATTTAATATAATGAAAAAAAGTCTTTGTTTGAAAAAGAATGTTCTCTAAAAGACCTATATTGCCTGAAATCTATTAACTCTTCACTGACTAGAAACTTAAGTCAGCTCCCCAAACTCAATGGAACCTAATAGTTCTTTTGTACAACTCAAGTGTTGACTACTTTTACCTTCAAAAGACATTTCAATAGTTGAGTTCTTTTGTGTAGACAGAACTTAATCACATTTAATGTAAGTTTTAAGACAAAATAAACCCAAACAAAAAAGCCCAAAACAAAATGCAAAGGACCTTCTCTGAATTTTAGGCTGTAGCATAATCTCAAATTATGGAGATTCAGTCAATAAACAGAATAATGTTGCTCTAAGCAAGTTTTGTTGCTTTGTGTCTGCTTTCACCCAGCAGCCCTCACCCCAACACATGATGGAATCCCCATCAAAGATTTTCTGAGATTTGAAAGAGTGGAGCTAATGAAAACATTACAGTATTTTAACAAGGGCAAGTCAAAACAGTAACAGCGTTTTAAAATGACTGTATAATAGTCCAATAATAACAGTCAGTTTCCAAATGGATTTGCTGAATTAGAAAATGTACAACAATACACAAGCAGATTAAATTTCAATAAGAAGACATAATTCACCATGGCTTTTGGCCTAGAATTTTCTGCAGTGATGCAGCATTCACATGATGATTTTGGCTAGTTCAGCAAATGAATTAAACTACTGCAAACAAACTTACGTTTTATTGGCCAGAATGTTTCATCATAATTTTTGACAATACTGCTTCCTAAATACATTGATAATTCCAGTAATATGCTATATTTACTCATTAAAGAATTTTAGGATGTGCAATAAATAAAAGCCTTAAATTGCTTTTACTCTTATTTTAAAAAGTGGACCAATTGATTTAGTTTTTAGTATGCATTCAGTTATTACTGTGACAGTTGCTATAGTACTAATGACACCATGATAGAGAATTCTATTCTCACTGATCTGAAATAAATGTTTCATTTCATGTGGGCCTTTAAAGAGAGACATATGAGGTCCTTCAATCACTCACACGATTTTTCAGCAACAGAATTTTACATTGGTATATTTGACTCTTGTAGATATATTCAAGTCTAGGTAAGATTAAAGCAAGAGAAAATCAGACTTTAAAACTCAAAATAGGTTTCAACACTCTAAAATTTATTTGTTTTCACACAAAGCCCTAAAATTTGAAACTCAAGTATTATTAATTACATCAATGGTTTCAATGTCAAAATGCAAATTGTTCCCTTCTTTTTTTCAGCATGTTCATTCTAAACTCTGTGTAAGATAACATCTGTGATAGAAAAACATGTAAGGAATCAAGCACCACAATTAATTTCCAGAAAAATTTCACTGCTAACATTGATGCCAATACAGTCTGGAAATTTTCTGATTCCGAGTTCAGAGAAGGTGAATAAACTAAATCATCTTCCCTTCGCTCTGCCATTATTTCATCCAGCAACCATGGCAACTTGATGTTTTGTGAATATTTTTGATCCAAAAATTAAGAACATATTTCTTTAGAGCTATTTTCCTTGAAGCACCACAGTAAAAATGCAGGAGTAGAAGATATTGCTGCTGTATACAAAGATGAGGTATTTGTATGCCATGGTCAGTATCCAGACCTTGTTTCCTTTAGACATTACAAATGGAAAAATGCAAAGCTGGAGTTTTTAAAAAATGCAACTCATTGCAGCATTGACTTTCTATAAAAATACTTTGAAATATTTACTTAACACATAGGATAGTCCTTCAGCTGTACTAACTATTTTATGTTTAAGAGTAGGAGATCTTTTCAGAGCACTGAGTTACTACCTCTGTATGGCTTTACAACTGGTCTGTCATTGGTGTTAAATGTTACAGACTCAAAAGATAACTCAGAAAATTCCATTATGCCTAAATATCTGTTTCTTGATTGTATGTTCAAAATAGTTAAAGTTCAAAGTGAATCACTGACATTAGATATGTCCGTTGACATTGGATGTATAATTAGGCTTGTGGCAGTTTAACAAAGGATGTTTGAGTTTTGTGGATTTTAGGGAGAAGCTGTGTTTGGTTGTTTGGAGGATTTTTTTTTTTTTTTAGTCTTGGCTAATGAAGAGAGAAAGCTTTTATTTTCTTTACACTGGTTGAGAATAACATTCCTTTCAGCATACTGCATGCAGTGTACCATGAAAAAGAAATTAACAAGGAGGGTAACCTCACAGATATATTAGTGGACAGAAGGCATAATGAAGACATAGAAAGGGAAATGAATAATAATGATTTTTCCACAGGTAATATCTTCCACTGGAGTCTAATCATCCGTTTAATGTTATAAGAGTTCTTATGGAATATGTTGGATCATATCTAATGAATAGTGATGAGATTCACCTCATTAATGACCTTAGCAGGTGAAACTGATTTTTAGGCAGAATTGTTACCTTGAGAGATTGATTAAATTGATTCAAATTGCAACTGGTTACATACTCATTTGGTACACATTTTCTTGCAAGTAGTGTGAACTGAAACACTTTTTAGAGCTATAATAGCAACATCAACTAATTTTGATTCTTTGCCCATTTCTAGATACTTCTCTAAAGAACAGATTTATCTAAAGGCTTCTTTATGATGTAATATTTAAAAAAGAAAGCCAGAAAATATTGGGGTTTATTTAGCAGTTATTTTGTGAAGGTTTCCTCCCACATCTTTTCTGGTTTTGTTATACCAGAGAAGTTTAATTTTTCCTTGGCCCCACTACCATAGATTTGTTTGAGATCTGTGGTATAAAGGGATGCTCAGATGTCTCAATTTCTACAAAAAATAGATAAATAGATAATAGATAAATATATTAACATTTTTTTCTCTCAAAAATAACTGTTCTTACCTACTTAGATTTTTTTAACCAAATTAACATTCAATATATTCTTTTCTGAATACTAGGATTTTGGAAAAATCTTACATTACATCCATATTCATCAGATCTCTCATGATTGGTTTTGTTCTGACATTTTTTTTGGCATGTAAATGCAGCATTAAATCCAGGCTTTGTAGCCTTCTGTGTAGTCTTTGTGAGGTTTGATATGTTCAACAAACTTTCCAGTGCTGGACTGGTGCTCAAAAGATATAATATTTTAATCCTATTATTTCACCACTCAAAATAGTTTTTCTGGAGAAAAGAACAAACAACACAAAAACCAAGACTCCTTTACACTAAATAAAAAATCTCCATTTTTTTCAAATCTGTTCATATGCCAAAAATATTGGAAAGACAATAAATAACACTTTTTTTTTTTCCTAAAAGCATAGATCCACATTTCAGAAAAATCAATTATTTGGGTGGGTTGTGTCCATACTATTTTTTCTCCTTTGATGAATGATAGAAAGCCATGATTTTGTAGGACTGATTTCCAAATGAGAAAGTATTAAAGTTGTAAAACATGATGAATTTGCCAGTAACTCAGCTACAAAATATAAATAAATCCAGTTTTACCTTCAACAGACAGCTGAAAGGGTACCTAGGAAATTTCAGCTGCAGAAATTCCAGCTAACATACCATGGATTCCAGTCCTGTTGCCAAGAAACGGTTCTTTTCTGTCTCCCTTGGTGCTAATCTCCACTTTTAGCAGTGTTTCCTTATTCTCATTAGTCATGCAATGCTTCTCTTAAATGTTACAGCTAGTGCTGAACTTTTTGCCAATTCGTCTATCTGGTGATATTGAAAATGTGCACACTATCTGTGGAACAGTCTGTGCATTGACTACCAGGTTACAGCAAGTTGAAACTTGTGCACTAATGCATATATGGTTTTTATAAATGTATCTACATTTTAAATAATTGCTTAAGAAATGAAAATTCTTTTGAAATGGAACAATTTAGATTTCCAAAAAGAAATGCTAAAAGCATCACTGTAACTGAACTAATTCCAGGAATATTGCCTTTAAGAGTATTTAACTCTGCACAAAATGCGTGTAAGTAAGTAGATAAGTCATTGTTAATTCTTCAGCTGAAAAGAATTCAGTCTCTTTTACATTAGATAAAAGAATATCAGTAAAGCCCAAATAATATAGTAGATATTTCTGAAATGAAGAATTGTATTTGCTACAAAATGTCAGTAAAGAAAATGTCTCAAAAAAAATTCTTCAAAATTAAAAATTCAAAACAAAAAGATACATCAAATGACTAGCCACTTGACTATCTTGGGTTTAGTTAACTACACTGTACTTACTGATCTTCATTCAATAACTTCATGGAGCAAAATATTCTATATTTTAAAAGTACACTCTATGCAAGTATAGATGCAAATGCAAAAACCTCAAGACATGCTTAAGTTTATATTGCAAGTTGCAGAAAATCCAGAAGTGTCAGATTCCCATTTTGAAGCTTAAGACATCAATATATCCTTTAATTTGAACAGAGCTTCATTTTTAATACAAATTTAAGTATTTTCAATCAATATTTCATAAAGAATTTAGTGCACTTTTCCAGCGCCTTAGATCAGTATTGAAATGTAAACATGCTTACAAAATGAAAATCGGTGCTGCCAATATCAGTTATATGTGAACCCCATGGTATTTTGTACCTTTTTTCAAGTTCTGATGATTCTCAGCTCTGGCTTTTAGAAGAATTCATGAGTTCAGAGTAAAGCTTGCTAATGTAAATGCTGGTGGCTCAGAAAGCAAGAAAATACATTATGGTTTATAATCCAAATCTTTGAAGCTGCGTGGAGGATGGTAACAAGCAACATACTCATGGTCTAGAGAAGTGTTAAGACTCCACTTCTGACTATTTTCTAGAATTGAATGCAGTAGTGATTTTCCTTACTCTCCTCCATGTCTTTTCAAAGAAAAACAATGTTTCAGTTGTATCTGCCACAATAATTTTTCAACAATGGCAGTTTGAAAGACACAGTGTAACGACACATTGTCTCCCTTTGTTTTGTTTAGATTTATAATCAATGAGCATTGTAAATTCCAGTGTACTTTATCCATGAGCCACAGTATGTACACTTGTTAGAATGAAAGCAGATCTAGAAGGGGGCTTTGTTTGCTTATTACATAGTGGGGGTTTTCCAAGAGTGTAGACTAAATAAATCCTTAAATACAGCAAGACTTGCAATGAAATCTGAGTTGAAAATTAAAGGTGACAAAGAACAATTAACAGTTCACTTTACATTAATGAAGTAATTGAAAGTATTTCATTAGTTGCCAGGCAAATGCATTGTTAATACTTTATTTGCCAAAGATCGTTGTTTTAGCTACTAAGTCAGCAGCATTAGCCATTTTACCTTGTTACCTGCCTGCCAAATCTCCCTGCTGTAGCACAATTCAATATCCTGAGAATATTAATTATTCATACATGTATTTGTCAAAGAATAGCTTTTCAGTATTTCTTTTGATCTTCCAAATAAAGT
Source organism: Acanthisitta chloris (assembly GCF_000695815.1). NCBI lineage: Eukaryota > Metazoa > Chordata > Aves > Passeriformes > Acanthisittidae > Acanthisitta > Acanthisitta chloris. The sequence goes on along the minus strand of NW_008649900.1, from coordinate 8,104 downwards.
GGATTCATCACATCCCTAATGCAAAACAATCTTAGGAACAGCAAAATGGTGATCACTTCTCTGCTGGTAACTACTCTGCTAGCAGGACACAAATGACAGAAAAACCATCCAGTAACTCCAGTTTATTCTGTTATTCCAGTTCTGAATCACAGAATAATTCAGGCTGAAATGGATCTCAGAAAATCTGTAGTACAGCTTCCTACTCAAAACAAGAGGACTAGGACCTAAGGATTTTGTCCAGCTGACTTTTGGAAACCCTGAAGGATGGAGACTGCAAGGTCTCTGGGCAGTCTTTTCTTCTGCTTGGTTGTTCTCAGGACTGCAGAAAGATTTCCTTATGTGCTGAATGAAACTCATGTTTCAACTTATATTCCTTGGGTCATCTTCCCATCATGCATTACTGAAAGAGTCTGGTTTCATCTTCTTGCTTATGTCTTCTGAGGTAGGGCCAAGCTGTACTTGTTTGACCTGAGTCAGTCTGCAGGCTGAAAAAACCCCATTCTCTCATCTTTTCACAGGGCAGGTGACACGTTTGGCCCTCCATTGGTCTTGCTCCAATTGGTTAGTGTTTTTCCTATACCAGAGGGCCCCTAAACTAAGCAGAGTATTCAGATGGGATCTTATGAATACTGAGCAGAGGGGAATAGACCTTCCCTTCAATTTCCTGGCTGTGCACCCATGATACTTCCTGGGGTGCTGTTGCCCATCTCTGCAGCCAGGGCTCACTGCTTGCTTATGATCACCTTGTGTCTGTTAGGGCTCCCAGTTTTTTTGCTGCAGTGGTGCCCCTAATCATCCAGGCACCAGCCCATGCCCCTGCACTGGTGCTTCGTACCCAAGGACAGCACTTAATATTTGTCAACGTTGCATTTCATGAGGCTTTTCTGCCCATTTCTACAGTCTCACTAGGTCCCTCTAGATGGCAACTCTTATTTTCTGCGTGTTGACTCTCCCCACTGAAGTACGTCATCTACAAAATTTGTGAAAATATCCTCTATTACCTCCTCCAGATCACAGATAAAGTAGTGTGCTAAGTTGATCTTGGCTTGATACCAGGTTCTGACCAAGCTGCTCTATCTCTCCCCCTTCCCAGCTGGACAGGGGGGAGAAAAGAAGATGAAAAATGACTCATAGGTTGAGAAAAGGCAGCTTACTACAATGAAAGTGAAAACTTGCATGTATATGAACAAAGGGAAGGAAAAATAATTTTATCACAGATAAAGTAGTGTGCTAAGTTGATCTTGGCTTGATACCAGGTTCTGACCAAGCTGCTCTATCTCTCCCCCTTCCCAGCTGGACAGGGGGGAGAAAAGAAGATGAAAAATGACTCATAGGTTGAGAAAAGGCAGCTTACTACAATGAAAGTGAAAACTTGCATGTATATGAACAAAGGGAAGGAAAAATAATTTTATTCTCTATTTCAGCAAGCAAATCTCTCCCCCTTCCCAGCTGGACAGGGGGGAGAAAAGAAGATGAAAAATGACTCATAGGTTGAGAAAAGGCAGCTTACTACAATGAAAGTGAAAACTTGCATGTATATGAACAAAGGGAAGGAAAAATAATTTTATTCTCTATTTCCCATCAGCAAGCAATGTCAGACTACTTCATTCCTGGGAATCAGGGCTTCAGCATGCATAGCAGTGGCTCCAGAAGGTAAATATTGTAAATAATTACTGTCCCCCCTTCCTTCTTCTTTACTTCATTCTTGTATCTGAGCTGACTTCATATGGTATGGAATATCCCTTTGGTTCAGGGATTTGGGTCAGTGTGGGTCTCCTTCATGGTCTGCAGGTGAATCTCTGTACTCCTGTTGACCTCCATGGGCTGCAGGAGCACAGCCGCTTCACCATGGTCTTCACCATGTGCTGCATGGGAATCTCAGGTCTGGCACCTGGAGCACCTTCTCCCCCTCTTTCTCCACTGACCTTGGTGTCTGCATAATTGTTCCTCACATAGTCTCAGTCCTTTCTTCTCTGGCCACAATTACATCTGTGCAAAAATGTTTATTCCTTCTTAAATACATTATCACAGAGGCATTATCACCATTTCTAATTGGCTCAGCCTTGGTCAGCAGTGTGTTTGTCTTGGAGCTGGCTGGCATTGGCTCTGCTGGCCATGGAGGAAACTTCTTGAGAATTCTCACAGAAGCCACCCCTGCAGCCCCTGTGCTACCAAAACCCGGTCACACAAATCCAATACAAGTAGTTAAACAGGTCAGGTCCCAATTTAGATCACAGTGGCAAGCCATTTCATACGGACCTCCATCACTTGTCACAGGTCTCCAGGCAGATTATGATCCATTAACCCTCTGAACCCAACATTGGAGCTAGTGCTTAGCCAGCTAGATGTCTACCTATTCAGAGATAGCAGGAGTCAGTGTCAAAAGTCTTTCTGAGCTTGAGTCATAGTTAACAATGTGCATAATACTCATTGTTATACACTAGGCAATCGACTACCTACTCTAGATAAACTCATCTAGACTCCCTTTTGCACAAAAGCTTGGATCAGATGATTGAACGAGTAGCAATGTACTTGTCTAATGTCCAAGATACATATTCTACTAGTGTACTGATACTCTCTCAGTATCTTCAGCTTCACTGTCACTTCAGTTTCATGACCACTACAGAAAAACTGCAAATGATTGCCCCATCTAACCAGCTTTTCCCTTGCCTGTGAGTAGCAGACCCCAATGTGCATTATCTCTGTTTGGTCTCTTCACCACCTGTAACAGGAAATTACCCCAAGCAACCTCCAGAAGTCTCCACTGTGTTGCCCTTCTTGCAGATGTCAGGAAGATTCAAGTCCTCCAACAGTATAAATCTGTGATCCCAAGTCTTTCATAATTCATATAAAGAAGTCTTTGCACACTTATTCACTCTGACCTGGTGGTCTGAAACACGGTTCCATCCAGTCATTACCCTCACTGGCCTCTCCTTGGTTCCTGAACCATAAGCTGTTAATGATTCTATTGTCCATCCCATAGAAGAGTTCATGCATCTAAGTTGCTCTTTACCATAGAAGGCAACCTTCTCTATCATCTTCCTTGCTTTTCCTGAAGAGTTTGTTTCCATTCACTAAAGTACTCATTTGTGCAAGCTGTCCTTAGACATCTCAGTTACTCCAACAACATTGTAGTTTTGTGCATGCTCATGGAGCTTTTGCTCCTCCTGCTTGTTTCTCAGGCTGTAATCTTTTTTTTGTACATACACTTAAGGCTGGAGTTTTATCAGCCTTTCTTTCCTTAGGTATCTCTGCCTATTGTTGCATTCATTGTTACCACATTTAGCTGCTTGTTGTAGTCACCCTCTGCCATCATTCTTTGTTTAAAGCTCTCCTCAGGAGATTGGTCATCCCATTGGCAAAGACCCTCTTGTCCCACTTTAACAGACCAATCCTGTCTACCCCAGCATTACTGCATCCCCACAGAGACAACAATAACTGTAAAAAGATGGTGGCTCAGGATCCATGTGTTCCTTCTCGAACTGACAGGATCATGAGGCATGACATCCCTGACTCTCACTCACAGAGCAGCATAAATGCTTTTGATACACCCAAGGTCTTCTTCTAACAGCATCCTTGATGTCCATGTGAACTGCAATAGCAAGTACTGGATGAACCTCAGCCTCTCTGTGATCTGAGTGCCTGGTGAGAAACAAAACACCTTAGAGGAAGCCAGCACAGTAAACTTAGACTCTTGTCCCTTGCAAGGAGTTTCCCCACTGCTATCTCCTGCTGCTTCCTCTTGGTGCAGACCCATGGTTCAAGCTCATAATTATCTCTGATATATCCCAAGATGTGACTTTCTGCCCTTTGCCTACTACCAGGACACTGTACATTCTCTGCAGTTTCAAATCTGCAAGAAGAGTCACAAGCCCCAGCCCTACAGCTTGCCATTCAGTTGAGCAGAAACACTGGCTGCCACCTCCTGTGCATCTAGGGTTTCAGTCTTGTCTACATAAGGCCTCAGTGAAGATTCTATCAATCTTTCACCTTCCTTTGTTATTCGCCCTTTGCCTACTACCAGGACACTGTACATTCTCTGCAGTTTCAAATCTGCAAGAAGAGTCACAAGCCCCAGCCCTACAGCTTGCCATTCAGTTGAGCAGAAACACTGGCTGCCACCTCCTGTGCATCTAGGGTTTCAGTCTTGTCTACATAAGGCCTCAGTGAAGATTCTATCAATCTTTCACCTTCCTTTGTTATTCAGTCTGATCTATGCACAGTTTTTTTTTCCTAGTAGCATCCCCTCAGCCAGCACATACATTCTGCAGGCAAGGGCACCCTTGCTACCTCCTCCAGTCATGGAGTAGGAACTCCCTAGAGTCCCATACTTTGAGACCTGCATCATCCCTCTGGACCTGCTCTAGGTTCAGGCCTTAGCTGTGCCAGGATAGTTGCTCCAGTATCCTGTAGTGTGGCATCACCATTGCTGAGCAGTTCCACAACTTTCAGTGGAGTTTATGCTTCCCTTCTGGATGAATTCAGTTATTTGCCCTCAGAGCTGTGATCCAAGGTCTGGCAGTTATGTACTCATCTTCCTGGCATGGTTTGAAGAGGATCTTGGTGCTCCTTGACCCCTAAACAAAAGTGAGCTAGAGGAAAACAACATAATTTCACTGAAGTGAAGGAGACTAGAGGCCCTGAGAGATTAGGCTCAATGTTCTTGGAAAGTAGATCAGGTCAAATAGCAGATAACCATGCCTATCCTACTCTTTTGCTGCTTACAAGCATTCAGCTGCCTAGCCTGAAATAGGTATGCATGCCAGACTATCATCTTTTATAACCGATTAAACTGTCCCATACCATTGCTTTTTATATAAAGGATGTAGGATAAAGGCCCCATTTGAGCTCAAAGACAAATTAAAATGTGTTTCACATTATATTTATATTAGAATCTTTTGTACATTTTGCCTGAGAGGGACAGCTATCTCTCTACAAGAAGTATGTAATTGCAAGGGATGCATCTCCACAGGCCTGCCACGATGAAATTGGAAGGTTATTTATAGCAAAGAATAAATGACTACATGGTGTGGCAATAGCAAAATATTACTGAGAATTAGAGAAATAAAGCATGAAGTTTTGAAGATTAAAGATAAAAATGAATGAAGGAATTTACAACTGATAAAGTACAAGAGGGCACGAAATAATGACATGCAGTTATTGTGAATTAAAAGGTAACTGTAGGAAAAGTGCAAAACTGACAACTATACACTGAAGTGCTGAGGATATCAGCAATAGATTTTTCTCAATAGATTAGCAACTCCCACACACAATCTTCCATGGTATAACAATTCAAAAAAGACAGTCAAGCTGTTTCCTTTTCAAAAGGTTAACCTCTAAAAAGAATCAGAAGTTGCTAAGCTAAATTAGCCTTCTTACAATAGGCCCTCAGTAATGTATAAAATAAAGTCTTCAGTTTAAAGTGGAAGAAAAGATACTATACATGCAAAGCATAATGCCTTTGCTTTATTTCAAGGAGTCTGTCTTTACTGATGCTTAAGGTGAACATAGAGATAATCCAAATTACTGTTCTCTATTCATATCATACATTTGTGTCTTTCAGCTAGGAGTAGCCCTCAGCTTGAGGAGCCCGCTGCTGTTCCTAACAACAGCTGTGAGACTGTAAGGATTCAAATGGGCTTTACCCCCTGAAAACACTCATCAAAATCTACTATTTACTCACTTTTCAATATTGCACATTTGCCATCAAAAAATTGAGGAATATTGACCTGGTAAAAGGGATCTGGATCTTAAAAAAGAAGGCTGATTCCCTTCACACTCACTTTTGTAGGCTCACAGGCACCAATATGCCTGTCTTCAAGAGGTCTGGCAGGAATTCCTGGCAATGGCATATTTGTGGACCACCTTAGTCCAACTCTAATTTTGTAGTTTCTTCCTAGACTGGCTATTGTGCTGCTTTTGGATATGCCTATTATACCCTGGAGTTGCTCACAGTGACTATAGCCTTCTTTCCATCCTTTCTTACTTTTCAGAGTAATTTGAATTTCTCTTTTTTTTTCCTTCCTAGTGACATAGGGGATGATCAGGGCTCCAGTTGTGTCCTTTACCTTTGCACCAATATCTAAGTATAGCCTGTGTCTGAAAGTCTGACCTTGATTTTCATTAAGTGAGGCAGTCCTGTGTTTTTCCATGACTGTTTCAGTGTTGTGTCATCTAATGATCTTGATGACATGCTGCTTTAGGCGGTTTCCCCCTGCTATTCTTAACCATGCTTTCCTTTTAACTGTTGCTTCTACACCCAGACATTCTCTTCCAATATCCATGCAGAGTAGATTTTACATTGTTATTATAATTCTGTGAATCACATAGAAAAATACACTTGATAAAAGTGAATCAGTGATGGAACTCCTTACTGTAGATAAACATAGGAGAACAACATCCAGCTTTATAAAGCTGATAAAATGCATGTGAGCAGAATTGAAACCTACAAGAAAGCAGCACCTCTGATGTTCCAAATCTCCTCCCTCTTTTTTGAAGAGTTAATTTGGATATCAGAGAATGAATGCAAGAAAAGTTAATAATACATGAGATTTGAACATATAATGAAACGAGATACATTTACAGTGCTTGAAAATATTAAAAAACTGTCTTCAAATATTGTGTCTGGTGATAGATACTTGTGGGGATGCAGGCAGACCACCATTTCCAGTTTGTCCAGTGTTGAAATATGGAACATGTCATGTTGAATCCAGTTTGTCCAGTGTTGAAATATGGAGTCCATACATGACAAACCTGGCAGATGTCACCATAGAAGACAGCATTTATCAGCACATTCATTGTTCATGCAACATTGCCAGAGAAAGGATTTCCATATTAACAGCCAAAACTAGGATACATTTGGCATTTAAGGCTTGGTAAAACAGAATGACAAACGGTCAATTTTCTAGGCAATACCATCCTTTAATTTTATACCAGGCCAAACTTATTATGAAGCGTCTCAAGCCTGAAACCAACATTTGGTAAAGATACAAAGTTTCCTGAAGGACTTTGTGCACAAACCAGATTTTGATAGACGTTGACTAGTACAATCTGTAACTTCTTTCCTACTCTGCTTTTAGCATCTAATTCTAAACCACCAGACTTTTCCTAGGGTGATAGACTGGAACTTGATGATAGGTGATAAGTCCTAGGACCTAACGATTCCTTTCTTCAGTTATATTAACTTTTAGCCCTAAAAAAAGTTTAACAATTCATTTTTTTCTAAAAGCAAGCAAATAAAATTATACTCTCTTACCTGTAGGAAAGTGTTTGTTAACTGTCAAAGAGGAAACATGGAATTTAACATTGACCTAAGAAACAGATGCTGTATGTCTAAGTGATAGGAAGGTGGTTCTGTTCTGCACGCAGCCATATGAATTACCTTTTGCTGCTGCTTACCATGCCATGCTAGATTTTCATGTGCAGCATCATAAGGCTATAGCATCTGGTATTTGCCTCTTGTACAGAGTCAAAGCCAAGAACAAACTGTGGTTTATAGATATGTACCTTTTAACCTTGAACAGGTTCTGTTACCATGAATTGGAAGAGAGTAGTCAGAAGCTGCATTTCACAGCTAGACATTTCTGAGAACACAGTGAAGAGGTTTCACCTGACATCTGTTTTCTGGCTACTGACTGTCACAGATATTGCTGTCACTTGGCTGTTTCCTTCATCTTGCAGGGGATTTCAGTGAGACATTAGAAATGACAGAAGGAGTCAGCTGGAGTCTAGCTAAGTTAAAACAGAGTCAGCAGCATCTGTTAAAATACCTTTGGAACAAAGGTCTGATTTCTAGCTTAAACTTCACAAAACTTCACAAGCTAAATTGCTTATAGATATGCTTGTGAGAACACGTAACATTTAAATCCAAGGTCAGACTGAAAAGACAGGAGGAAGTCAGACTTTCAGGGACCAGTTCTGAATACTCCTTAAGATACAAGTAACATAAGTGCCAGATAAATTCAATTTCTAAAAATTCAAAAGAGCATTACAGAATTGGATTGGGATTGTATAGTTGCAACACACAAAAATAAACCTCTTCTTAAAAGCAGAAGGGGAATTATACAGAGAAGATATACTACTGTTCCAAATGTACCAGTAACCA
>NW_008649899.1:0-5221 GCF_000695815.1 Acanthisitta chloris | reverse complement strand
CCCGCTCGCCGTAGTTCTGCTCTCCGCTGTCGCTCATGGTCCCGCGTTGCTGCCCCCCTGAGCCCGTCCGGCCGCTGCAGCCGCCCCGGCTGTCCGCAGGGGAAGTGACGCGTGGGACTGCCCGTGAGGCGGAGACATGAGTTCCCGCCCGCCCTGAGGCGGAGACATGTGTTGGGTTGTAATCTTAAACGCACAGTTCTCGTTTCTGGCCCAGGGAGGGTGTCCTGTGCGCCTTGTTTTGGTCGTTATCTGAGAGCACAGTTCCCTGTTCCTAGGTTAAGCCTACTGGTGTCAGTGGTTGCCCGTTGTGCCCTGCTGTGGGGAGCTGCTGCAGAAACAGCTTCACTGCTCTCCATGTCCTGGCCCTGTCCTCAGCCCTGTCGATGTCCTTGTCCTCAGCCCTCTGTCCATATCCATCTCCCTGTCCATGTGTCTGTCTCAGTCCCTGTCCCCGTCCCCATGTCCCTGTCTCTGTCCTCAGCCCTGTCTCTGTCCCTGTCGATGTCTTTGTCCCCATCCCCATGTCCATATCCATGTCCCTGTCCCTGTTTATATCCCTGTCCCTGTCCCTATCATCATCTGTGTCCCCATTCTTGTCCCTGTCTCCATCCCAGTCCCTGTCCCCATTCCTGTCCATATCCATGTCCCTGTCCATGTCCCTGTCCCTGTCTCCATCCCCATCCCCATGTCCATGTCCCTGTCTCCATCCCAGTCCCTGTCCCCGTCCCTGCCCTGCCGATGCCCATGGGGCTGCCCCAGCCGCGTTCACACGCACGAAGGTGCAGACAGAGCTCTTTCCCGAGCGTCGCAGCTTCCCTCGGGCACAGAGCGCAGGGACAGGTCGATCTGCCCGACAGACCCACCCGAGGGCAGCAAAGCATCGCTGTCCCGGGGCTCGCTCTCCCTGCGGTTCTGCTGCCTCGGGAGCAGAGACACAGACACCTCCACCACAGCCACCTCTGTCCTCTCCGTTTGCCTTCACAGCCCTCCCAGGACACCTGAAAGGAGAGGAGCACCGTGACTTAAAGTACAGCCAAATACAACTGTAGAACCATCGAGGTTGGAGGAGAACTCTCAGATCACTGAGTCCAACCATTAACCTGTCACTGCTGGAACCCCTAAACCATATCTTCCAGTGCCAGATCCAGACACCTCTTAAACACCTCCAGGGATGGTGACTCTACCACCTCCCTGGGCAATATTCCAGTGCCTGAATACCCTCACAGGGAAACATTTCTCCTCACATCCAATCTGCCTCTGCCCTGGCCCAGTTCAAGGCCATTCCCTCTAGCCCAGGACACCCCAACACTCCACCCTGTGCCTGAGAGCTTTGGCCAAACACTCCTGGACCTCTGTCAGCCTTGGGGCTGTGACCACTGCCCTGGGGAGCTGTTCAGTGCCCAAACACCTCTGGGGGAAGAACCTTGAACTGATATCCAACCTAAACCTCCTCTAACAGTGCTCTACACTGTTCTGTGGGGTCCTATCACTGGTCCCAGGGACCAGACATGGTGCTGCCCCATGTGAAGAAGCTGCAGACCAGGATGAGGTCTCTCCTCAGTCTCTCTTCTCCAGGCTGAACAAGCCAAGTGCTCCCAGCCACACACTGCTCTGCCTGCAGCACTCACTGCAGAGCCAGGATACTGAGGAGACACCAGCAGGGACAAATCAGCTGGAATGTCCTAGGAATGAGGCCCTTTTCCCTGTTCCATGATCACAGACACCACAGTGCTCCCAAAGATGCTCAGAGCAGGGGAACAGGGCACAGGGGAAAGGCACAGCTCATGGGAGAGTGCTTCGAGCCTTCCACTCACCCTGAAATCGAGCAGCCAAGGGCTCTCAAGCCTCTGTCCCTCCCTATCCTACAACACACTCCTGACCTGCTGTGTTTGACCTGTGCAGCAGTGATGTAGGAGTGGGAGCTGATCCCAAGGAGATTATCTCCCTGGTCCCAGTGCACCCAGAGAGGCAGCTCTTCCCTTCCCTTTGCGTGGGAAGCACAATTGGATTGAAGGGACATTTGTTTGCTTGTTTAGGCCTTTTCCAGCTTGTGTTTCTATAGGAATATAGATTTGGGGGCCTCCTGGCTGTGTTTTCCTCAGCCATATTCCCTTTGGAGGTTATAAAACCCCCTAGTGTAGTCCAAGGAGGACATGCCATGTCATTTTCAGGGGCAAATCTTTCCTCAGCAGAGGTGTCACAAATCAAAGGGGATGTTTCTTTGTGCCGTGGCATGAAGGAACAAAGATCAAGTGAAGGTTAAGAACATTTAAGTGAAGATAAAAGATTAAGAACAAAGAGCAAGTGAAACATCTTGCGTAGAAACCCCTTGTTCATGGCAGGGAGCTGATGTAACAGCTCCCAGAGCAGACACTTCCCTCTCTCCAGTCAGGGATGAACCCCAAAACTGATCCTGAGTGGAGCAGAGTGGCTTGTGGCCACACTGCTGAGGTCTCTGGGCCGCTCTGTCTGCTTCCAGATCAGCTCCTGGAGAGAACCTTCCAGCTGCTCCTCAGCTGGACAAAGCACTGAAGTCTATCCCTAGGTCTTGCTAATGGAGATGGAGTTTTTCCTGTTAATTTTTCAGGTTCTTTTTTTTATGATGACAGATAGTTGACACAAGGTAAAAAAACAAACCCAAAACCCCAAAAGCGGAAGTGCCTTAAATTCCTGACTTGCATTTGAATCTTGTTTCATAAATCCACCAGCAGTTTCTTGTAAGGACTGAGAGCATGAAAGTCACTTGCTCTGTTGCTATATATGATATGTTTTCCATGGAAAAGGCAAACAGGGATCCCAGCATGTTAAAAGGCCGGAATGGACCTTAGAGACAACACTTTCAAGCCTTGGTGGATTGTTGGGGTGTCCTGTGCAGGGCAGGAGTTGGACTGATGATCCCTGTGGGTCTCTATCAGCTCAAGAGATGCTGTGACTGTGATTCCATGATGATGGTGCCAGCAGACACCCCATGGGTGATGGTGCCAAGCATGGAGAGCAGTGTGGAGGTGTCACTGCTACCAGCAGCAAGGGCAGGTCATCATCATCACCCTCCAAATCCCCTCTGTGTGACTCACACCCCAACAGCAATCCCATACCACATCCAGGGAATGTCCTGCTCAGTAGCTAGGCCAGTTGGGACTTTCAGCACTTCCTTCTGAGGCTGCTGTGGGATCACAGCAAAGCTGTGAGACCCTGCCTGGAGGAATCACAGGTGTTCTGGCTGGAAACCAGAGCTTTTCTGGAAGGAGAGAACACATACAAGGATTGTGTGCAAGAAATGCCTTTCCTGGACCCTTCCCAAAGCAATTAAACAAGTGATGATAAGAAGCTCATGATAACAAACACTGCTGTAGAGCTGGAAAGGGAACCTGTGGCCACTGCCTAGTGCAGACCAGGCTGAAGGTACTCCAGAAATGAGCCTGAGAGTACAAAGAGCTTTTTGTTCTCTTGCTCACAGTGAGCTGAGAAGTGACCACAACCCATGAGCAGGAATTAGGGGTGAGGTAGGACCGTGGGGAACTGCAGTCCCTGCCCTGAGCACTGCCAGTGCCGTTAGCGATGCTGAGTGGGAGGGATGTGCCATGGACTGCAGGTGATGCTGTGCAGCCTGGAGAGGCCACGTGTTCCCAGGCCCCAGGGGTTCTCCTGTTCCTCTTTCCATGCACTTTCCAGGTCGATATGCATTATTTAACCCCTCTCCTTTTAAAAAGGCAGAGGAGCAGGTTTGCTTGAGATGATTATCGAATTGATGCTACTTGGGGTATGAAACTGGGGGTTAACATTGATTTTATTTCATTAACCTGGATGATGTTTGTGCATGGCTCAGCCTCAGGAGAGGTGTCAGAGCAGACAGGGCATGGTTAAACTGACTGACCTGTGCTTTTTTTCCCAGCAGGATGAGCACAAAAATCTTTCCGTGGCACCTAGAAAAAATTCCTTAATCTACTTAACCTGTCTCAGGGACAAGCTTCTCTGCCAACTGTGCAGCAAAGCAGGGAGGGGCCTGGGATTGCACAGCTAAAAATAGGCTTAAGTGTTTCCATACTCCACTGGAAGTGACAGGAGCCTGGGATTTGGGGAATGGAAGTCCCACAAAGCCACGGACACTGCTGTTCTTTGGATCCTGCTGCTGCTCTCCCCAGCACCCAGATCCCGAGGCTGAAAGGCTGCAGGCAGAAAAGTCAAGAATCCCCAAATCCCTCCATCTGCTTCCAAATGTGTGTATCCACCTCTGAAATCCTTATGCCCCACCTGTGCCCTGGCCAGGCATACACTGCCCATGGGCATGATGACAGCTCCATGCTGAGTCAGCAAGGAGGAAACACCAAGGGAAGAGCTGCCTCATTTCCCCCACATTCTTCCTGAAAAACACATGTGCTTTGATCCCAATAAACGCAGCTCTCAGCCCCTGGTTTACCCAGAATTGTGGCAATGGGCCCGGAGGGATCTCGGTGTAACCTGTCTCCTCTCCGCACACAAGGCCATCCCCATCGCCACAACCCAGGGGTGATTTCCAGCATGCTCCATGGAATCATTAAGGCTGGAAAAGCCTTCCAAGAGTATCGACTCCAACTGCTCCGACCCTGCGGAGTTCCATGTTGCTCCCGGCGGGAGGATGCTATCCATCCCGGGATGCTCCGTGTCCCGCCTGGCGGGAGGATGCTGTGCATCCCGGGATGCTCCGTGTCCCTCCCGGCGGGAGGATGCTATCCATCCCGGGATGCTCCGTGTCCCGCCTGGCGGGAGGATGCTGTGCATCCCGGGATGCTCCGTGTCCCTCCCGGCGGGAGGATGCTATCCATCCCGGGATGCTCCGTGTCCCGCCTGGCGGGAGGATGCTGTGCATCCCGGGATGCTCCGTGTCCCTCCCGGCGGGAGGATGCTATCCATCCCGGGATGCTCCGTGTCCCGCCTGGCGGGAGGATGCTGTGCATCCCGGGATGCTCCGTGTCCCTCCCGGCGGGAGGATGCTATCCATCCCGGGATGCTCCGTGTCCCGCCTGGCGGGAGGATGCTGTGCATCCCGGGATGCTCCGTGTCCCTCCCGGCGGGAGGATGCTATCCATCCCGGGATGCTCCGTGTCCCGCCTGGCGGGAGGATGCTGTGCATCCCGGGATGCTCCGTGTCCCTCCCGGCGGGAGGATGCTATCCATCCCGGGATGCTCCGTGTCCCGCCTGGCGGGAGGATGCTGTGCATCCCGGGATGCTCCGTGTCCCTCC
>NW_008649898.1:0-277 GCF_000695815.1 Acanthisitta chloris | reverse complement strand
GACCACCACCAGGGACCGTCGGACTGATGCCAAGTGGGAGGAGACAAAGGAGGAGATTATGATAATGATTTCTAAGAACTAATTGTAATAATTACCACTTATTCCTGAAAATAATGAATATGTATGAGTTTTTAATGTATATACACCAGAGAAGTGTTCTCTTCGGTGCGCAAGTTTGGCGGAACGATCCCCCTTGTGCCCGACGCTGAGTGAACAAATACCTGCTGCTCCGGGATTCAAGTCCGTGAGCAGTTCTTTTCCAGGTTTTCCTGGCATC
>NW_008649897.1:1882-2099 GCF_000695815.1 Acanthisitta chloris | reverse complement strand
CAGGGCTGGGTGACACTCCTGTCCCCACTGAGTGACAGGGCTGAGTGACACTGTGTCACTGGGTGATAGGGTTGGGTGACACTCGTGAGTGACAGTCCTGTCCCCAGTGTGTGACAGTGCTGAGTGACACCGTGTCACGGCGTGATAGGGTTGGGTGACACTCCTGTCCCTAGTGAGTGACAGGGTTGGGTGACACTACTGTCCCAGGGAGTGACCA
>NW_008649897.1:1153-1371 GCF_000695815.1 Acanthisitta chloris | reverse complement strand
GTGACAGTCGTGAGTGACAGTCCTGTTCCCAGGGTGTGACAGGTCTGGGTGACACTCCTGTCCCCAGTGAGTGACAGGACTGGGTGACACCGTGTCACTGGGTGATAGGGTTGGGTGACACTCCTGTACCAGGGCTGAGTGACACTTCTGTCCCAGTGACTGGCAGGGCTGAGTGACACTCCTGTCCCCAGTGAGTGACAGGGCTGGGGGGCACTCCT
>NW_008649897.1:0-677 GCF_000695815.1 Acanthisitta chloris | reverse complement strand
CCCCAGTTAGTGACAGGACTGGGTGACACTCCTGTCCCCAGAGTGTGACAGGACTGGGTGACACTCCTGAGTGACAGTCCTGTCCCCAGTGAGTGACAGGGCTGAGTGACGCCGTGTCACTGGGTGATAGGGCTGGGTGACACTTCTGTCCCAGTGAGTGACAGGGCTGGGTGACACTCCTGAGTGACAGTCCTGTCCCCAGTGTGTGACAGGGTTGGGTGGCTGAGTGACGCCGTGTCACTGGGTGATAGGGCTGGGTGACACTCCTGTCCCAGTGAGTGACAGGGCTGGGTGACACTCCTGAGTGACAGTCCTGTCCCCAGTGTGTGACAGGGCTGGGTGACACTCCTGTCCCCAGTGAGTGACAGGACTGGGTGACACTACTGTCCCAGTGTGTGGCAGGGCTGGGTGACACTTCTGAGTGACAGTCCTGTCCCAGTGTGTGGCAGGGTTGAGTGACACTCCTGTCCCAGTGTGTGACAGGACTGGGTGACACTCCTGTCCCCAGTGCTGGGTACAGTGACGTGCTGCTGCTGCCACTGGGTGTGTGCCAGGGCTGGGCGGGACTGTCCTGTCACCAAAGTCCTCCTGTCACGGGGTGTGTGACAGGCCTGGGCAGGACCCTGTGGCACCTGCTGATGGGCACGGCAAGGTCCTGCTGGCACCAGGTGTGCCAG
>NW_008649896.1:0-2609 GCF_000695815.1 Acanthisitta chloris | reverse complement strand
CCCCCACTCTGACACTCACTCACGCTCACCCTCACCTTGTTGGCCAGCAGCAGACACGGCACGGGGCTCCCGTCAGGCAGGACCACTTTGCTGTCCAGGTCCTGTTTCCACTTGTGGCTGTTGCTGAAGGTGCTGCCGTTGGTGACGTCGAACATGACGACGCAGGCCGAGGCCTCCCTGTAGTACAGGCGAGTCATGGAGGTGAAACGTTCCTGCCCTTGGGGGCACAAGGGACAGCGTTACCCCCACGGCCACCACCACCACCACTCAGCTCTGCCAGGCCCAGCAGCTCCTCAGCTGGCACCTCCTCAAACCACCAGGAATTCCAGGGATGGAGCTGGAGCAAACTGGGCAGCTCTGAATCCTGACCCATATTGTCATGGAATCCCACACCTCTTTGGGTTGGAAGGAATCTTAAAGCTCATCCCATCCTGCCAACACCTCCCACCAGCCCAGGTGGCTTCAAGCCTCATCCAGCCTGGAACACTCCCAGGATTTGCATTGCTCCTGGTGTCACTTGGAGTCACCTGTGTGTCCCCACACCTCTCTGAGCTGCTGCAATGCCCAGGGATGGAGCAGTGTGGGCATCTCCTTCTCCCAGGGCACAGTGCCAGTGTGGTCCCTCTGCTTTCCACATCTCAGCAGCCTTTTTGGGGCAGTTCCTTTCTGCAACCCTCCTGCTGCCAACTTCTCCTTCCTGTTGCCTTTTTAAGGATCCCAGACAGAGGCAGCTGAGGAAATGAGTTAAGAGAAGAAACCACAGCCCTCTTCTTCTCAGCCCTTCAGATCCAGAGGTGCCATTTCAGGGATGCTGCTGCCAGGGGATTTGGGAATCCTGCTCCATGCAAGGCCCAGGAGCTGTGGCTGCTGTGCTAGAAATCCAGGTTTGAACAGAAGAGAAGTGACATATCCTGCTCCAGGTGAACCTGTTCCCCCATTGCCTCTGCTCTGGCTTTGGGAATGAAAGGCTCAGCAGAAATTCCTGTCTGTGCTCCTTGCACTTGGGCTTTAATTATCTAAATGACTCCAGCAGAGCAGAGGCAGCCAGAGCAGTGCTGGGCTGCAATCCACAGGCACCTGGGACTGGCTCTGGTAGCAGAAGGAAAAGGAAAAAAGGGAAGAGGAAAGGGAAGGGCAAAAGGGAAGAAGGGGAAGGAAAGGGGGAAGGAAGGAGAAAAGGAAGGGGAAACGGAAAAGGAAGGAGGAAAGGGGAGAAGGAAGGGAAAAAGGAAGATAAAAGGGGAAAAGGAAGGGAAAAAGGAAGATAAAAGGGGAAAAGGAAGGGAAAAAGGAAGATAAAAGGGGAAAAGGAAGGGAAAAAGGTAGTGGGAAAGGAAGGGGAAAGGAAAGGGACAAAGGAAGAGAAAAAGGAAGGGGAAAAGGGGAAAAGGAGGGGGGGAAAGCAAGGGGGGAAAGCAAGGGGGGAAAGCCCTGGAGCAGTTCCAGCCACACTCCTGATGTCCTGGCCCCATCCCTTACCTGCAATGTCCCAGAGCTGCAGCCGAACTGTCTCCGACTCCGACCACTGAACCACCTTCAGAGCAAAATCCACTGGGGAACCCCAGAAAAGAAAGGAAACCTCCTCAGAGACATTCCACACCCCTGGGCTCATTCTCCCACAGCCTCTGCCCATCGCCCAGCACAGCCCAACCCACGGCCCAGCAGCTCTGGGCCCAGTCCATGCACAGCTCCAGGTTGGATGGGGCTTGGAGCATACTGGGCTGGTGGGAGATGTCCCTGCCCATGGCAGGGGTGGGACTGGATGAGCTTCAAGGCCCTTCCAACCCAAAGCATTCCACGATTTGATGTCAGCAGTGCAGGGAGCTAAAAGGGGAAACACTGTTTTCCTCAGGTTTGCACTGCAGGGAAGAGCTGAGCAGCTGCTGCAGCCTGGCCCAGCTGGGCTGGAGCTCTCCAAAACCAGGAACTAAAGTTAAAGCAAATAAAAGAGAACAGTCTGCAGCTCTTCCTGCTGGCAGTGACCGTGGGCACAGCCCACTGGGATGTGGCTCTCCAGTGTTTTCCATTTCTAACCCATCTCTCATGGATGAGATTTAACCAGCTATGCTTGGCCATACTATTTCGGGTCCCTGAGGAGACTTCCTGGCAGCTCCTGCTCCTTCCAGGTTACTCATTTCCATCAGTCTTAATGCACCACAATCCCACTCCATCCCATCCCAGCCTGGTCCTTCCAGACCCGTCGCTGCCCCATCACTGCCAACACCCCAGTGGTGCTTTCAGGCTGTTTAACAAACACCAAATCAACCCTACTGCTGGTTTTGCTGGAGAGAGCTGAGCCTATCACCTCACACTGCCCAGTTACAGCTCCTGGGGGTGGTTATTCCAATGGGGGGGGAAGGATGGAGCATCCCAAATATGCTGGGCAAAGTGACAGAGCCATAGGGTCTGGGAGTGCAGCAGGAGGAGAGATGCCCAATAAACCCCCTGATGGGTGGTTGTTCCTGGCACAAATCTCTGCTCCCAGGGGGGAGCAGGATGAGTTTCCCACGGGTGGTGGGTGCTGGGTGAGGGGCTCAGGTGAGCGTGGAGCCCTCAGGATGCTAACTGGGCAGAGGTGCCAGTCCCGACCCCGGGTTGGGTACCAGGAC